>NC_052146.1:309990598-310095692 GCF_902713615.1 Scyliorhinus canicula
AAAATGTCTTCCGTCTTTCTTTGTCTTTGTTTTCCTGACACCAGATCCAATCCCAGTGAATCTCTCCTGTTTCCTCACTAAAGCCTGACAGCTTAATCAGCTTGGAGTGGAGAGCTCTCTAGCATGTCTTCCAAAACTGATATAACTTTCACTGTCAGTGAAGGACAGACAGCCTCGGTGTTTCTTAACTAACATTCAAAACATTCAAATATTCCGGAGAATATTGTGCAAAATGGGTGTTGAAATTTCCAGGTTGTAACGAGACAGCAGTGAGTGCATGGCCCAGATAGCAGAAAATCCAAGTATTCATTGTGGATTCACTGGGAGCCCAGGGGAATCCTGACCAGTCTGGTTTAGGTGGTGTGACCGTGGACATCTGCACAGTTTGCATTGCTTTGATAGAAATGAGATGGATCAGATTTCCCAGGAGAAATCCGCACTGTTTCCAGCTCTTTCCCAAAGTGTGACATGCTTTGTGTTTATTGAGTTGGGAGGTTAATGGGGTGGTGAAAACGGCAGATGGGACACTTGCCTTTATCAATCGGGGCATCGATTACAAAAGCAGGGAGGTCATGTTGGAGTTATGTAGAACTTTGGTGAGGCCACAGCTGGAGTACTGTGTCCAGTTCTGGTCACCACATCATAGGAAGGATGTGATTGCACTGGAGGGGGTGCAGAGGAGATTCACCAGGATGTTGCCTGGGATGGAACGTTTAAGTTATGTTTCATAGAACATAACTTAAATGTTCCATCCCAGGCAACATCCTGGTGAATCTCCTATGAAGAGAGTTTGGATTCCTTTCTTCATCTGAGAGCAAATTCTGCTTATTTAGTGAATGATTCCGGATATCTGGCTCATCCGTGTCATCGTCCTTAAAAACTGGAATCAAAGGTCCATGGTGGAAAATCTAAACTCCGTCTCCAGCAAGAGTGTGACCTGTTGTTCTGCGGTAATGCTGCAATGAAGCTAATGTGTGGCATTTCTTTAGGATCCCTGATGAAGACCAGAACCCTGTGTTTGCAACAGTGGACGGTGAGTAAACTAATTCAACCATTGTTGCCACGTTCACCGGGAATTACGCTCGATCCCAGATACCCCTTTGATGCTGTTAGTTTTGGGATGGAATTAACATGCTAATAATTTGACCAATTCATTTGTCTGATTTGCAAAGTTTACCGTTAAATGCTGTAAAGCTACATGGGACAGAATGAAGATGGTAGGAGGCTGTCCCCAGCCCTGTAGCTGCAGAGTGTGAGACATACCCTCAGGGTGGCAATGTTATTGTCAATGTGCAGGGAAGGTCATGTTTACCAACTTAATAGAATTCTTTGTGGAAGTAACAAAGTTGAATGATGAGGGAAGGGCTGTAGATGTCATATACATGGACTTCAGTAAGGCATTTGATAAGGTTCCCCATGGTAGGCTGATGGAGAAAGTGAAGTCTCCTGGGGTCCAGGGTGTACTAGCTAGATGGATAAATAACTGGCTGGGCAACAGGAGACAGAGAGTAGTAGTGGAAGGGAGTTTCTCAAAATGGAGAACTGTGACTAGTGGTGTTCCACAGGGATCCGTGCTGGTACCCCTGTTGTTTGTGATATACATAAATGATCTGGACGAAGGTATAGGTGGTCTGATTAGCGAGTTTGCAGATGACACTAAGATAGGTGGAGTAGCAGATAGTGCAGCACGGTAGCATGGTGGAGATGGAGTAGCAGATTGGGCAGCACGGTAGCATGGTGGTTAGCATAAATGCTTCACAGCTCCAGGGCCCCAGGTTCGATTCCCGGCTGGGTCACTGTCTGTGCGGAGCCTGCATGTCCTCCCCGTGTGTGCGTGGGTTTCCTCCGGGTGCTCCGGTTTCCTCCCACAGTCCAAAGATGTGCGGGTTAGGTGGATTGGCCATGCTAAATTGCCCTTAGTGTCCTAAAAAGTAAGGTTAAGGGGGGGGTTGTTGGGTTACGGGTATATGGTGGATACATCGGTTTGAGTAGGGTGATCATTGCTCGGCACAACATCGAGGGCCGAAGGGCCTCGTCTGTGCTGTACTGTTCTATGTCTATAGTGAAGGGGACTGTCAGAGAATACAGCAGAATATAGATAGATTGGAGAGTTGGGCGGAGAAATGGCAGATGGAGTTCAATCTGGGCAGATGCGAGGTGATGCATTTTGGAAGATCCAATTCAAGAGTGAACTATACAGTAAATGGAAAAGCCCTGGGGAAAATTGATGTACAGAGATCTGGGAGTTCAGGTCCATTATACCCTGAAGGTGGCTGCGCAGGTTGATAGAGTGGTCAAGAAGGCATACGGCATGCTTTCCTTCAACGGAAGGGGTCTTGAGTACAAGAGTCGGCAGGTCATGTTACAGTTGGATAGACTTTGGTTCGGTCACATTTGGAATACTGCGTACAGTTCTGATCGCCACATTACCAGAAGGATGTGGATGCTTTGGAGAAGGTGCAGAGCAGGTTCACCAGGATGCTGCCTGGTATGGAGGGTGCTAGCTGTGAAGAGAGGTTGAGTAGATTAGGATTATTTTCATCAGAAAGACGGATGTTGAGGTGGGACCTCATTGAGGTCTACAAAATCATGAGAGGAATAGACAGGGTGGATAGCAAGAAGCTTTTTCCCAGAGTGGGGGACTCATTTACTAGGGGTCATGAGTTCAAGGTGAGAGGGGAAAAGTTTAAGGGAGATATGCGTGGAAAGTTCTTTACGCAGAGGGTGGTGGGTGCCTGGAACGCATTGCCGGCGGAGGTGGTAGAGGAGGGCACGAGAGCGACATTTAAGATGTATCTCGACAGACACATGACTGGGCAGAGAGCAGAGGGATACAGATCCTTAGAAATTGGTGACAGTTTTAGATAGAGGATCTGGATCGGTGCAGGCTTGGAGGGCCGAAGGGCCTGTTCCTGTGCTGTTACAGTGAGTGACCCCAAAATGATAAATTTTCGGACAGAGAAAGTCCACGGAACGGACCTCGATATTTCACCAGCATCTGGAATATCCTTGTAGAGTGATCACATTGTCAGTTCTCAGAGGGATTCCTGGGACTGGAGGTGGTTAAGAGTTGACCGATTAGTTTGAGATGAGAGTTTTTGATTGAATTGAGAGAGAAAAACTATTTGCTCTGGCGAGTGGGTTAACAACTAGAGATCAGAGATTGAAAATTATTGGGTAAAGATCGAGAGGGGAGATGGGGAGAAATGTTTTTCACTCAGAGAATTGTCGGGATCTGAAACGCTCGCCCAGAAAATGTGGTGGAAGCTGATTCCAGAAATCATCTTCAAAGAGAGTTGGGCAGGTACTTGCTATGGAGGGAGAGCAGCGAAGGTTTACCAGGCTGAATCCTGGGATGGTGGGACTGTCCTATGAGGAGAGACTAAGTGGGTTAGGATGATATTCACTGGAGTTTAGAAGAGTGAGAGGGGATCTCATAGAAACTTCTAAAATTCTAACAGGATTAGACAGGGTAGATTCAGAAAGAATGTTCCCGATGGTGGGGGAGTCCAGAACTAGGGGTCATAGTTTGAGGATAAGGGGTAAAGCTTTGAGGACTGAGGTGAAGATAAATTTCTTCACCCAGAGAGTGGGGAATCTGTGGAATTCACTCCCACAGAAAGTAGTTGAGGCCAAAATGTTGTGTAATTTCAAGAAGGAATTAGATTTTGCTCTTGGGGCTAAAGGGATCGGGGGATATGGGGTAAGGCGGGATCAGGGTACTGAACTTGATGATCAGCCATGATCATAATGAATGGGGGAGCAGGCTCGAGGGCCGAATGGCCTCCTCCTGATTCTATTTTCCACGTTTCTGTGTATGTCTCAGGAATTTACAGGATTCCGGATAAAAAGCAGGAATGTGGGATTAGGCACAATGGCCCTTTAAAGAATCAGCACAGATTCAATGGGCTGAATGGCCTCCTCCTGTTCTGTGAGTGTCTGATCTCTCTGATGAGCTTTATAACGGAGAGGAGGCCTCATGTCTCCCGGGAAAACTGCCCAGGTCACTCCGGAATTTTCATTTGCTGTCATTCCTAGATTCCTGAGCTCGGCCTTTACATGGATCTATTCTGAAGAACCATCTTTGTGTTTTCTTTTAGATAAAACACGGAGCAGCAATCAAGAGGTTCAAGAAGCCCCTCCTGCTCCTTTGGTAAGGAAATGGAAATGGGGTTTAGCTGTTGTTCTTTGCTGCATTTTAAATTTGTTGCCATTTCCCAAAATAGGAACCACATCAATGAAAGAGGAGGAGTTTCAATGTTACTGTAACTTTACAAATCAATCCTGTTACAGACAGGAGAGTGATAGACAACCTGCTCTGATTTCCCCGCTCCACCTGTCTGTCTGCACAACGTGTTTTCAATTAGTTGGTGATGGCATATTTTTCAAACCTATTGAGTTCTGTGAACCAATTTACGAATAAACAGCAGAAAACTGGAGGTAACAGTTACTCAGAAGGTTAGTTTAAACCTGGGGAGGAAGTTTCACAACTTCCCACACCATTACACACACTCATATATATTGGCACACTCACACTCACACACACTCTCACACACTCTCTCACACACTCACAGATACACTTTCACACTCTCACACCCTCTCACACACACACCCACACACACCCCCAGATGCATCTTCTCACACACCCTCTCACACAAAAACACCCTCATACACAGACAGACACACACCCTCTCACACACACACACCCTCATACACACACAGACACCCTCATAGACCCACTCTCGCATCGCTGTCCTCTCCCTCACACGGGAGACCACTCTCTCTCCTTCATTCTGTCGCCATTTCGCACACACACTGACTTGCAGAATCACTGCTTATTTTATTCTCAGACATTTTTTGAAAAGTTTCTAGCACCTTCTATGTGACCAGGTTAAAGTTGGGGACAGAGTTTGTGTGGGTTTCCAACCTGAAACTTGAGGGGTGATTTTTTGAGGGGTGATTTTTTGAGGGGTGATTTGTTGAGGGGTGATTTGTTGAGGGGTGATTTGTTGAGGGCTGATTTGTTGAGGGGTGATTTGTTGAGGGGCGATTTGTTGAGGGGTGATTTGTTGAGGGGTGATTTGTTGAGGGGTGATTTGTTGAGGGGTGATTTGTTGAGGGGTGATTTGTTGAGGGGTGATTTGTTGAGGGGTGATTTGTTGAGGGGTGATTTGTTGAGGGGTGATTTTGAGCCCCTCTGCGTCCGTGAGAAAGTCACCGTGGGGCCTAAACTCTGTAGAGAAGCGAAAAATGTGATTCTCTTCCGCGTGATTGGTGTTTGGACAGATCATGCCATTGAAAACAATAACTTACATTCTAACACTGGGGACTGGATTCTCGGGCCCCCAGACGCATGTTCCTCGGCCGCGCGCTGTTCGCTGGCAGCGGGATTCTATCATTGAGGAGGTGGTGGGGAGCTGCCTTCTTGAACCGCTGCAGGCCCTGAGGTATAAGGACATGAAATGTAAAATATTCCCTGGGACTATTTGGAAGATGGGCAGAGGAATCATCCTTTAATGTCCTGGGTGATATTTATCCCGAAAAAAAGTTACCAAAGCTGATTGGTCATTGTCACATTGTTATTTGTGGGATCTTGCTCTGCACAAATTCACATGTGTAGCAGAGCGACCAGAGTCAATACAAAACACATCCCAGCAGCCTGTCAGTACCTTCCAGAGAGAAAGGCAAAGAAGATGAAATCATTCAGTTATTAATAATAATACCGTTCGATCTGTTGACAGACATTCTTCCATTCTGTGTGGAAATAAATACTGATCAATATTTCTATTGGATTACAGTCAGGTGAAGGGGAATGTAAATATGCTGAGCTTCGATTCCATTGCCCAGGTACCAGGCAGCCGGCAGTATCACTGACTGAAAGCACGGCGGAGTATGCTGTTGTTCAACGTTCTTAAACCTCAAAACCAGCAATAATTAACCAGTGGGACAAGCAGCAGTGACCAAAACCTTACCCAATCACAATCATCTCGGCCTTTCCTGCACATTTCAACGGCTTCAATCTCTCAACAATATCAGAGCGAGATTGTAAATCCCAGACCCTGATATTACTGGGCACACAGACCCTGATATTACTGGACACACAGACCCTGATATTACTGGACACACAGACCCTGCTATTACTGGGCACACAGACCCCTGATATTACTGGACACTCAGTCCCTGATATTACTGGACACACAGACCCTGATATTACTGGACACACAGACCCTGATATTGCTGGGCACACAGACCCTACCTGACCCTGATATTACTGGACACACAGACCCTGATATTACTGGACGCACAGACCCTGATATTACTGGACACACAGACCCTGATATTACTGGGCACACAGACCCTGATATTACTGGACACTCTGACTCTGATATTACTGGACACACAGACCCTGATATTACTGGACACACAGACCCTGATATTACTGGACACACAGACCCTGATATTACTGGACACACAGACCCTGATATTACTGGACACACAGACCCTGATATTACTGGACACACAGACCCTGATATTACTGGACACTCAGACCCTGATATTACTGGACACACACACCCTGATATTACTAGACACATATACCCTGATATTACTGGACACACACACCCTGATATTACTGGACACACACACCCTGATATTACTTGAGAGACTGAAATTGCCCAAATGTGACACTGGGCTGAGAACATTGTTCATGAAATGAAGTCTGTAATTTGCCTAAGAAGACATTATTTGCTTTGTGAATATTGCTACAACCATTTCTGTCATAAAAGCACATTGCATTTATCATTTCCTTTCATTGAGGGAAATATTTGTAACTGTTGGTTTTGCTTTGCAGTATTAAGGACTAATAATTGTGAAATATTGGTCAGTGACTAATCCTTTCCACTGGGTGTCAGTGTGGATTGTGGAGAGATTGTTGAGGTGTGGAATAGTCTGGGCTCAATCCTAGAGGCCCCGGTGATGGAGAGAAACCTGTGCTCTGCCTCCTCCTGGATCCCTGGGAAGGGGTTTGAATGGGACACGTTGCTGTGGAGAGTGGCCAGAGATCACTGGAGAATTCAGAGCCGGACTGGTGTTGGTGACCAATTTGAAACCAGCTGATGATAGCGCCAAGGAGCGCTTGCAGAATGGAATTCAAATGTGGTCAAAGGGCCAATTACCACAACCCCAGCACATCAGAGTTGTCTCCTAGGCTCAGCCATCTTCCGCTGCTTCAATAATCACCTGGATCTGTGTCAATAAGGAGGGTATTTGCTAATGATTTCACACTCTCCCTCCACCCCTGCTAATGAAGAAGCTGATACTGGTCTACAATTAGACCTGGTTAACAGCCATTCATCTGGGGCAACTGGTTCACCTTCTAACCCCTCACAGCTCCCTCACAATCTAAAAGGCATGTTAGATGTGCCCTTGAACACTTGCTGCTTGCCTGGGTGGGACAGCCTGCAGCAACATTTGAGAATGTGGGCAGCGTTGGGGACAGAGCAGTTCACTGGGGGTTGGTGGGGTTTCCATTTCCACCAGCAGCGCACTCTGGTGGCTGATCTACAGGATGCACCGCAGCAGCTCGCTGAAGGTTATTTGGGCCACACTGCCCTCCCCTGGTTTCTCTCCCACCAAGAAACACAGCAGCAGCATCATTGTGGCAACATCTTCAATTCCAAGTTACCTCCCAGTCACACACCATCCAGATTGTTTACATCAGCCATTCCTTCATCATCCATTCATTGGGATGTGTCACCTATGGGAACATTGGGAATACTGTCAGTACACAGCCTGCAGTGGGCCCAGTGTCACAGAGTCACTAGGATTAGGAAAGAAATAAATTCCAGGAATAACAATACTTGGGATCAATTTATTCACATTTTTGGGACAAATATTTTTTGAGAGTTTGGTATTAAAATCTTGATTGTATACACAGGAATTATTATATACTGATAAATAAAATGGTGGAGAAACTGTTTTGTGTGATTCGCTAGGTTTATTTTTAATTGTTTATTCTTGGCTGGTCTGCAGTGTGAGTTGTTTCTGGAAGTTTTTGCCGGTCATTTCCGATTGTTTCTCTCACTTTTGTTTGATGTGTTTCTACAACTCCAACCAGCCAATCAGCAGGATGCGACCATGTGACAATCCTGATTCTTTTTCTGCCAGTCTGGGCTCAATAAAATTTGAGACGGATTTGCAGGTATCAATTATTGTTTATATTAACCAGCTAGCTGGGTGACTCACTCTATTGGGAGAGCAGGACACCACCAGTCCCCAGCCTCTTCAACAGCCAGAGTGCAGGACAAAGGAAAAACATCTCATTTCATATACATTCAAGTTGCATCAAGTTTCACATACAGACGACCAAATAAGGTAACGGTACAAATGCAAAGCTCCCATAGGCTTTCCCCATATTCCTTAAACTGGCCTGAGGCTCCTTTTCCCAGTATCCCTGGCAACAAAGAAATGGTCTTAGTGGCTGCCCATCCCCCTCTTCCTGCCTTCAATCCCAGTTGATGTTAAAAGTCCACTAACCTAACTCCTTATTCTACTGCAGTAAAATTTTACTCCTAACTTGGCCTAACTACCCATTATGCCTTTCTGTTCATTTCCTCATTCCCTCCTTTTATCATTTCATGATAACCTATTGGTCCAATCCCTAGCTGTGCTCAGGATTCCCCTCTGGCAGGATTCTGCTGAGACTGCCCACATGCAGAGGGGCAGGGGACTGTGGTAGGGACTAGAGTCCCGATAGCGATTTGGCGGGGAAATGGAGGTGACAAAACATTGGTCGCTGTGCCATTAAAGAAGTAGTATCCTTGATCCGTATACAGGCTAGTATCACAATCAGTATATCGGTTGAGCAGGAATCCCCCAGTAGCCCAGTTTATCCAGCTTTGGAATGCCCATTCGGCCTTCCTAGCAATGCGGAAAGCCCTAGTTCCCACAGTGATATGGGAGACATTCACCCAGCCACAAAGCTGAAGGCCTGCCTTCAGCGGGACACAAGTGGCATTGTAACAGACGCATTGACCTGATGTCAGGGTTATGCAACACTTCCGATCAGTACAAGTGGAGAACAGAAAGGTTATATTCATTTCCATCTCTACCAGCAAACAGCCGTACCCCTCACTGCTGAAACAATTCTCGTATGACCGGGAATCTCTATTGGGAGTGAAGTGGCTAGGTATATACGCTCTCCACCGCTGAAGCTTATCATACTGTGAATGGGAGTTATCCCGAGGAAGGGGAAGGCAAATAGCTGGTGGGGCCGAACCCGGATCGTAAGGAAGGGTAACTTGCTCGTGCGGTGGCTCGGAACGCTGACAGTGAACCACCATTTTGGGGAGTTCCCCAAAGCGGTGAGACGGACAATAACCTAGACACCGATGTGGGGTTCGGGTAGCAGACAACCTGTCCCTGGCCATACATGCGGTGGTAGATTTGGTAGAAGAGATTCATGCTGCCCAGGTTCCCTTCGTTCTGGGTCCTAAGTGAAGTAAGTATACCTCCTGATAACCTGCGTTCTCATCGTGCCTCCCTTCTTACTCGTTCCGTCCTCTTGCTATTCCTCCTCTCTCCCCTACAACCTTTTCCTACCCCCTCCACACGGTCTGATTTTACCTTTATGGCACCAGTCTTATCACATCCAAAATAAAATGTGCATTTACTCCAAAACAAGGCAATGTCCATGCAATGTTCCCTTCCCATCGCTGGGACCGATATAATTGTTTCATGAGCCCTTCATTGTCCTTTAACTTGATAACCTACCATGAGTCGATACTATGCCCTTGTACATGGGGGTATCGGAGTACGTCACCTCTGCATAAGTGAAATGTCCTTGTAGTTTGGTCAGGATAACAGGTATAGATGGTGTTCTAAGTGAGGCGAAGCCACAGACAGCACAGGTGGCCCGTATCCAATCCGTCAGGCTCCACACCTGTAAAACAGCGCTGGGGAAAGGGGGCAGTTTAGTGACCAACCATTTTGCAGTGGTGGAGGTAGACCCAGCACTCAGCCCCTCCACTTTAACTGCAGCGGGGGTGGTAAGGAGAACTTGGAAGGGCTCCTGTCACTGTGGCTCCAACCCTTTCCCAGTCCAGTTCTTAACCATGACATAACTACCAGGCTGCACTGATGTTTCATTTTTCATTATTCAAGCGAGCTATGTAATGGGGACGGTGACGGGTGAGCCGCTCGAACCTGGCTATGGAGTTCCTTGAGGGCTGTAGTGAGGGCTAATTAATTTTAATTAACCCAATTAATTTTTTTCCAATTGAGGGGCAATTTAGTGTGGCCAATCCACCTAGCCTGCACATCTTTGGGTTGTGGGGGTGAAACCCACGCAAACACGGGGAGAATGTGCAAGCTCCACACGGACAGTGACCCAGAGCCGGGATCGAACCTGGGACCTCGACGGCGTGAGGCTACAGGGCTAACCCACTGCGCCACCGTGCTGCCCTGAGCAAGTTGGTTTTGAGGGTCTGATTGTGTCTCTCAACCAAGCCGGCCGTCTGTGACCAGTATGCACAGTGGACTGCTGGCGTATGCTCAACCGGGAGCAGAACTCCTCGTTAATCTGTCCAATAAAATGGGGCCCGTTATCAGAACTTCACTGAGCTGGTATTCCGTACATAAACACCTCATCAAATTTTTACAACCTCTGGCTCTCCGTCCAGCTTCCTTCTGGTGTGATGGTCACCAGTAACAGGATGTCATCTTGGTGAGTAATGATGGGCCAAGTCTATCGGCATCATCTGAGCCATAGCCAGCTTACAACACATATTAAGGCATCCAATGATTATACAGTATACAATTATAATAACAAGTATTATCAATCCATGCATCAGGTAAAACCCCATGACCAAGCTATGAGAGCTAACTCTGAGCTGAATCCTGCTGTAGGGTTTAGATCCCTCTTATAGTTGTACTGACTAGCAACTATCCCTCATCCTTGTCATTTGTATGTACATGCCATGATTTGTAAACTGTGCACGGAAATCAATGGTAAATGCATCCATCTCACAGACCAGTGTCGATAGACCCTTTGTGTTCTGCTTTCCTCAAGTCCAATCACCATGAACCATAGCTGTCGCCGCTCAGGAAGGTAACACAATAGCTATCTCCGTGTGTCCCACTACCTCCAAGGCATCTGACTACCTTGGGGTAGGAGCACAGTAAAAGCTTCCTCATATCCCTTAGAAACAGCACACAACTCAGTCCATCAGTGACCAAAAGGCTGAATGGCCTCCTTCTGCACTGTAAATTCTATGATAATCTATCCCTCACTGGGTTTTATTTTAATGTAGGAAGTGCTTTCCGTTTCTCATGAGAATGGAATATTATGATATCATGTATTATCTACTGATTATCTTGCTTTATTAATTGCAGGAGCTTCAGCCGATCCTGTTTCTATTCCTGACTTCCTTACACTAACGTTGAACATTGTACTGAACCATGTAGCCTGCCAGCCCTGGCTTACTTGAGACAATAGCTCAGTTTTCTTTAAACTCCTTTTGTCTGTTATCATTTTCCTTGCAGCATGAAGTGTATACTTGCCATTATTCATTTTTTTTTAATAACACCACTTGAATATTTAATACAGTTAACTTTTTGTTGTTACAACCCAGTTGAATCCATACATTACAGTCCCTCACAACTTACAGGACATTTTGTCTGTAATAACTGTTATAGTCTCCAATGCTATATTGGTTGCTGCATTGGATACAAATTTTCCCTCATGGCAGCAAGCTGCCAAGTTTATTAAACTATTGTCATTTAAAATACGGGGGTTCCTCGTCAGTCGCTGCTGTCTGCCGAGACCCTTAATAACTCCACCGCGTAATACGCCCCTCCTGGAGACCACAGATCATCCATCAGCTAACGTCCAGTTAGAGATGTCTGACCGGAGGTTTCACTATTCAGTAATAATTTAATATTTTGATTTGTTGCTAACCCGTAAGGTTTTTCTTCCAGGCTCTATCATTTAATTCCCTCTAATATGTAGCCAATTGTATCATTAGTTTTTTTTTCATACTATCTGAAACATTCTTCTCCAGAGTGTTGTTCAGGTTCGTCATCTGTATTATTGTTGCTTCATCTGAAACCCAAATGAACAGGTCAAAGGCGGAGAGGGCCCTATTTCTTGATTTGTATCTTCCTATGTTTGCTTGGATATTCCAGAAGTATCCTCTCCAGGACTTCCAGATTTCCATTTCCACCATTCCTCTTTTTCTAACTCAGCGATTCAATCAGGTCGAAACTTTCCCTACTATATTTCGGATATTGCTAATCTACTTCAATGTTTTTAATTCTGATTGTGACAGGATTTTTTGAAAGCTAAGTTCCGAACATGACATTTTCACTGTATCACCTGTCCTATCGATGCTGCTAACTGGTTTCAATTCACTGGCATCCTGACACCCACACCCAAACATTCCCTTTTTCCCTTGTCCGAGCGGTTGGGGGGTATGATCTATCCTGTGGCACGGCATCATTGCAGTGATACAGTCACTGAGCACTGTTAGGCTAATTTTACATCCCCAGGTCATCACAAACTTCAATCACCAGTATTGCTTTGAGCCGAAGCATTTCCCCATTTCTATTGTTCTAAATGCAATATCAAATCGACTGACCACGCTGTATCTGTCATTCTCATAGGTTTCATATGATTACTCCTTGACCAGACTACTGGGCTAGAGGACGTGCCACACCTTTGACACGATGTTTCATTATGTTCCCAATGAATCATATTGAACTGGGGACCAATTCTCTAATGCAACTTCCCCTGTGCTTCTATCAGCTGTGATTAAAAGTACAAATTACTTTTGGTGCTCTGAGGAAAAAGAGGGCCTGCATACTCTCATGACCATTCTTCCATCGGTGTCTCAAATACCCCAAAGTTCTCATGATTTGCTGAACCCCGTTTCGTGAAACATGCGCTGTGATTCTAGTAACTTTCTCTCTCATCCCAGCACTGGCCTCCCTGCCTGCCTTTGACACTGAATACCCTAAATGGTCGACTTCGCTCCTGCCAATCTGGCATTTCTTTAACCCTATTTTAAATCCTACTTCACTAAGTGTTTTAATAATTTTGGTCACTCTTTCAACATGTGTCCCCCTGATCATCATCTCTAATTAACACATCATCAATATATACTAAAGCCAAATCATTTTTAATCAGCTCCCTTACTATTGCCTGAAAGTGGTTCAGGGAATTAACATATCCTCGTGGCGATTTACAGTATACGTAATGTTTACTGCCAAAGGTATTACTAGTTTTGCTTTCCTTATCTCCTCTAGTTACCAATTGGTGTTTATATCTTAATTTTTTCTTTTTTACACATCTATTTTTATTAATGCCATCAGATTCTTATTTCCTGATACTGCAAGTAATACTCCTAATCTAAGGTCCGGTCCCATATCTTTATTCCTTAAAGCCCCATCTGCAAAGTAGTCCAAAAAAAAATCCATAGTCTTTGCTGTATGAAAATCCCCGATCAGTAAATTTGATGTTTAGTGAGTTTCCAGAGAAAATACTGAAATCTCTACAAATTTGGAACACACCGAACAAAATTTTTAATTGTCGGTACATCATGGCTGCCTCTAACAAAGGAGCACATGGCACACACCGAATGCCTAGTCTTCACATTTCAATTTAGATTCCTTTGTTCTCTTATTTCTTAATTAATTTTTTTAGCAGCCAAGACAATGCCAAGTTGAAACGAATCATTTAGAAATCCCAATTTATACATTTTGATTTTGCTTTTTGTTTACATCCTGAGAATTATGTTCTAATTAACTGCCAGAATGTTAATCATTATTACAGATTTTCTAAAGAACTTTCAAATACATACCCCGTTTTAAATCTCACTTTAACGGCCAAGTATATAGAACATAGACCATTACACGCAGTACAGGCCCTTCGGCCCTCGATGTTGCGCCGACCTGTGAAACCATCTGAAGCCTATCTGACCTACACTATTCCATTTTCATCCATATGTCTATCCAGGGACCACTTAAATGCCCTTAAAGTTGGCGAGTCTACTACTGTTGCAGGCAGGGCGTTCCACACCCCTACTACTCTCTGAGTAAAGAAACTGCCTCTGACATCTGTCCTATATCTACCACCCCTCAATTTAAAGCTATGTCCCCTCGTGTTGGTCATCACCATCTGAGGAAAGAGATTCTCACTGTCCACCCTATCTAACCCTCTGACTATCTTCTATGGCTCTATTAAGTCACCTCTCAGCCTTCTCCTCTCTAATGAAAACAACCTCAAGTCCCTGAGCCTTTCCTCGTATGACCCTCTCTCCATACCAGGCAACATCGCAGTAAGTCTCCTCTGAACCCTTTCCAAAGATTTCACATCCTTCCTACAATGTGGTGACCAGAACTGCACGCAGTACTCCAGGAGCGGCCGCATCAGAGTTATGTACAGCTGCAGCATGACCCTGTGGCACCGAAACTCAATCCCCCGACTGATAAAGGCTAGCACACCATATGCCTTCTTAACAGCCCTATTAACCTGGGTGGCAACTTTAAGGGATTGATGTACCTGGATGCCGAGATCTCTCCGTTCATCTACACTCCCAAGAATCTTGCCATTAGCCCAGTATTCTACATTCCTGTTACTCCTTCCAAAGTGAACCACCTCAGACTTTTCTGCATTAAACTCCATCTGCCACCTCTCAGCCCAGCTCTGCAGCTTATATATGTCCATCTGTATCCTATAACATCCTTCAGCACTATCCACAACTCCACCGACCTTCGTGTCATCTGCAAATTTACTAACCCATCCTTCTACACCCTCTTCCAGGTCATTTATAAAAATGACAAACAGCAGTGGCCCCAAAACAGATCCTTGTGGTACACCACTAGTAACTGAACTCCAGGATAAACATTTGCCATCAACCACCACCCTCTGTCTTCTTTCAGCTAGCCAATTACTGATCCAAACCGCTAACTCACCTTCAATCCCATACTTCCTTATTTTCTGCAATAGCCTACCGTGGGGAACCTTATCAAACGCCTTACTCAAATCCATATACACCACATCAACCGCTTTACCCTCATCCACCTGTTTGGTCACCTTCTCAAAAAACTCAATAATGTTTGTGAGGCATGACCTACCCTTCACAAAACCGTGTTGACTATCGCTAATCAACTTGTTCTTTTCAAGATGATTATAAACCCTCTCTCTTATAACCTTTTCCAACATTTTACCCACAACCGAAGTAAGGCTCACAGGTCTATAATTACCAGGGTTGTCTCTACTCCCCTTCTTGAACAAGGGGACAACATTTGCTATCCTCCAGTCTTCCGGCACTATTCCTGTCGACAAAGACGACATAAAGATCAAGGACAAAGGCTCTGCAATCTCCTCCCTGGCTTCCCAGAGAATCCTAGGATAAATCCCATCTGGCCCAAGGGACTTATCTATTTTTACATTTTCCAAAATTGCTAACACCTCCTCCTTGTGAACCTCAATTCCATCTAGCCTGGTCGACTGAACCTGAGTATTCTCCTCGACAACATTGTCTTTCTCCAGTGTAAACACTGATGAAAAATATCCATTTAACGCTTCCCCTATCTCCTCTGATTCCACACACAACTTTCCACTACTATCCGTGATTGGCCCTAATCTTACTCTAGTCATTCTTTTGTTCCTGATATACCTATAGAAAGCCTTAGGGTTTTCCTTGATCCTATCCGCCAACGTCTTTTCGTGTCCTCTCCTCGCTCTTCTTAACTCTCCCTTTAGGTCCTTCCTGGCTAACTTGTAACTCTCAAGTGCCCTAACTGAGCCTTCATGTCTCATCCTAACATAAGCCTTCTTCTTCCTCTTGACAAGTGCTTCAATTTCCTTAGTAAACCACGGTTCCCTTGCTCGACAACTTCCTCCCTGCCTGACAGGTACATACTTATCAAGGACACGCAGTAGCTGTTCCTTGAGAAAGCTCCACATTTCGATTGCACCCATCCCCTGCAGTTTCCTTCTCCATCCTATACATCCTAAATCTTGCCGAATAGCATCATAATTGCCTTTCCCCCAGCTATAATTCTTGCCTTGCGGTATATACCTATCCCTGTCCATTGCTAAAGTAAACATAACCGAATTGTGATCACTATCACCAAAGTGCTCACCTACATCTAAATCTAACACCTGGCTGGGTTCATTACCCAGTACCAAATCCAATGTGGCCTCGCCCCTTGTTGGCCTGTCTACATACTGTGTCAGAATACCCTCCTGCACACACTGCACAAAAACTGACCCATCTATAGTACTTGAACTATAGTATTTCCAGTCAATATTTGGAAAGTTAAAGTCCCCCATAACAACTACCCTGTTACTCTCGCTCCTGTCGAGAATCATCTTTGCAATCCTTTCCTCTACATCTCTGGAACTATTCGGAGGTCTACAGACAACTCCCAACAGGGTGACCTCCCCTCTCCTGTTCCTAACCTCGGCCCATACTACCTCAGTAGACGAGTCCTCAAACGTCCTTTCTCCCTCCGTAATACTTTCCTTGATTAACAATGCCACACCCCCCCCTCTTTTACCATCTTCTCTGTTCTTACAGAAACATCTAAATCCTGGAACTTGCAACAAACATTCCTGTCCCTGCTCTACCCATGTCTCCAAAATCGCCACAACATTGAGATCCCAGGTACCAACCAATGCTGCAAGCTCACCCACCTTATTCCGGATGCTCCTGGCGTTGAAGTAGAAGTAGAACCTCCTACTTCGTTGAAGTAGAAGTATACCTCCTAATTGATGTGCAACTTCGTTTTGCAAAACACAACATTTTAAAAACTTAGAATACCAGAGGATGTTCACAAATTCTTATTAAACAAACTCATTCATTCGTTGGAGATCTCCATTCAAACAAAAGGAATTCAAATCATTATACTTTCATTCATCACAACTAAACGAACAATAAATGTTTGAATTTTTCAAAGAAAACAGAATAGAATTTTAGCAAATCCTGAGAGCTCTCCGATACAGTTCTAAACTTCCCAAGTCTCTGGTTCTCCCTTGTGGCCATTCATCTCCCAATTCTTTGTTTCACTCAAAATAAAATCTCCCAACAATAAATTTTAACTTCGCCAATCCTAATTGTACGGAATGGAATTGTCTCCAGAACATTCCATCAGTGGTCTTTACTGAATTGTCTCTATGACATTCCATCAACCTGTTAAAGATCTTAACCGAATTAAAGTGTAATTTAATATATCCAATTTTGATTTTCAACTCACATGCAACTGACTGACTAGGCAACATTCCAACAGTCACCAGCTGAATTGTTACTCCGTATTCACTCAATCATGTTCAACCCCACAGCCGTACCTGCATTGACTGAAATTAATTCTTCTCATCCGCCAGACTGACCTTTGATTTCATCGAGACCATCTTACCTGATCAAATGCGAGTGATTAGACAGTTAGCACAATACGAGAGAGAGGAAATCGACATAGCAATTTTCCAGCTACTGATATCATGGGACCATTTCCTATTTCCCCTTCTGAGATCAGTCCAATTCTGATTTCGCAGATGAGAGGTGATTGCCTGGAGAAATCGGGAAAGCCTATGGGAGCTTTGCATTTGTACCGTTGCCTTATTTGGTCGTCTGTATGTGAAACTTGATGCAACTTGAATGTATATGAAATGAGATGTTTTTCCTTTGTCCTGCACTCTGGCTGTTGAAGAGGCTGGGGACTGGTGGTGTCCTGCTCTCCCAATAGAGTGAGTCACCCAGCTAGCTGGTTAATATAAACAATAATTGATACCTGTAAATCCATCTCAAATTTTATTGAGCCCAGACTGGCAGCAAAAAATTCAGGATTGTCACATGCAAATAAGGGCCTGACTTTCACACGGTACATTATTAGGCGAGGGGTGAATGTGAAACAGCACAAATGGACTTCCCGTTGAGTTCCCGCGCACCCTGACCTCTCGGCCATTTTACACTGGGACCGGGGAGGCCTTGGACAGGCTGCTCACCCTTTCCCCAATCAGGCCCTGAAGTAGCCAATTACTGGCCACAAGGGCCATTTAATACCCAGCCTCAATTGGAGGATTTTCCACCAATGGGAGAAGCCTAAATATGTTTGGGCCTCGGTAGAAAATGGGGGGGTTGGGGGGAGGGTACCGCGGTGGGGAGGGGCCTCTATCAGAAGCCAACTTTACTTTTGTGTACCCTCCCCTTAAGGACCGGTTGGCACTGAATATCCCTGTACATCCCCACCCCCTGGCCTCTCACTCAGCACCCCAATCCACCACTCTCCACCTCCCCTCCACCTTCCCTACCCTCCCCACCTTAATTCTCTGAAACTATCTCTTTACCTGATTTCCCAGGACCTCGTCCCCAGGGACTGCATGCAATCCCACTTCTGTCCACAGCAGCCTCTGGCGCTGCAGGCACCTGGTCCCAGCCAGACAATCAGATTGGCCAGCAGCTGTCTAAGGAGGGACTTCTTCCCGGGTGAGGGGCGGAGGTCCCACCTCCAGCCAATCAATGCTCAATGGAGTGTGAAATGGGTGCGGTGTTGGTGGGGATGTGATACCCACCTACACTTTAGATGGCTGAATGGGAAATGTCGCTATTCGAAACCCCCCCATCAAGATCAGAAACTAGAACAATAGAAGTTAGTGGACATCAGGAAACGTGTGTTACTCACACATTAGTAACAGAACAGTTAATGAGCTCATCACAATACAATATAGGGTATGAGCTGTACCTTACTGTCTGTGTGAGCTCCTTATCATTGACACTATCTCTGTAGCTTCCTTGTGATTTTATGTTTATATTCTAGATGTATTCTTTTTTCTCTTCCTTCACCTCCTGTGTTTCCATGGATGTGTTAATGGGAGAATCTGTTAAATATTCTTCCTTCCTCTCTCTCTCATTCATACCCCTCCATCCTTGGTTTTCCAGTCCTATCCCTCACCCTCTCCCTTTCCCGTATTCTGGACACTCCCAGCAAAGAAGGACCAAGGAATTGATGAAGAATGGGAAAATAGCGCACATGTGGGAACATAAAAACTGACTGTGAAAGTTTCTATGGGGGCGTGAAGAGAAAAATATTGGTGAAGACAAATGTAGGTCCCTTACAGTCAGAAACAGGGGAATTTACACCAGGGGACAAAGAAATGGCTGAGCAACAAAACACCGACTTTGGTTCTGGCTTCACAAATGAGGACACAAATCAGATCCCAGAAATGTTGGGGAACGCAGGGTTTAGTGAGAGGGAGGAACTGAAGTAGATCAATATCAGTAGAGAAATGATGTTGGGGAAATTGATGGGATTGAAGGCTGATATATCCCCAGGACCGGATAATCTACATCCCAGAGAATTTAAGGAAGTGGCTCTAGAAATGGTGGATGCATTGGTCGGCATCTTCCGGGATTCGATAGACTCCCCAATAGTTCCTGCAGATTGGGGGTAGCTCATGTAACTCCCCTATTTAAAAAAGGAGAAATGGAGAAAACAGGGAATTGTAGACCAGGAAGCCTGACGTCAGTGGTGGGGAAAATTCTCGGATCCATAATCAAAGCTTTGATAGCAGAGCACTTAGAAAACTGTGGCAGGGTCAGACAGAGTCAGGATGGATTTACAAAAGAGAAATCTTGCTTGACAAATCTCCCAGATGTTTTTGAGGAAGTAGCTAGTAGAGATGACAAGGGGGAGCCTGTGGATGGGGTTTATTTGGACTTTCAATAGGCTTTTGGCGAAGTCTCGCATGAGAGATTTGTGTGAAATTAAGTGCATGGGATTAGGGATAGAGTATCGAGATGGATACAAAAGGGCAGCAGGGTAGCATGGTGGTTAGCATAAATGCTTCACAGCTCCAGGGTCCCAGGTTCGATTCCCGGCTGGGTCACTGTCTGTGTGGAGTCTGCACGTCCTCCCCCTGTGTGCGTGGGTTTCCTCCGGGTGCTCCGGATTCCTCCCACAGTCCAAAGATGTGCGGGTTAGGTCGATTGGCCATGCTAAATTGCCCGTAGTGTCCTAATAAAAGTAAGGTTAAGGGGGGGGTGGGTTGTTGGGTTACGGGTATAGGGTGGATACGTGAGTTTGAGTAGGGTGATCATGGCTCGGCACAACATTGAGGGCCGAAGGGCCTGTTCTGTGCTGTACTGTTCTATGTTCTAAAACTGGTTGGCAGATTGGAAACAAAGACGAGGAACGAACGGGTCTTTATCAAATTGGCAAGTAGTGACTCATGGGGTATCGCAGCGATCAGTGCTCGGACCCCAGCTATTCACAATATATATTAATGATTTAGATGAAGGAACAAAATGTCATATCGACAAATTTGCAGCTGACACAAAGTTGGGTGTGAGGGTGAGCTGTGAGGAGGATGCAGAGATCCTTCAGTGTGGTTTGGACAGGTTGAGTGAGTGGGCAAATGAATGGCAGATGCTGTATAATTTGGAAAAATGTGAGGTTATCCACTTCGGCAGCAAAAACAAGAAGGCAGAGTATTATCTGAATGCCCATAAATTAGGATAGGGGAATGTGCAATAAGACCTGGATGTCCTCATACACCAGTCACTGAAGGTAAGCTTGCAGATATAATAATCTTTATTATTGTCACAAGTAGGCTTACATTAACACCGCAATGAAGTTATTGTGAAAACCCCCTCATCGCTACATTCCGCCTGATACACAGAGGGAGAATTCAGAATGTCCAATCCACCTAACAACACGTCTTTCGGGACTTGTGGGAGAAAACTGGAGCACCCGGAGGAAACCCACGCAGACACGGGGAGAGCGTGCAGACTCCGCACAGACAGTGACTCACACCGGGACTCGAACCTGGGACCCTGGTGCTGTGAAGCAACAGTGCTAACTACTCTGCTGTACCGACTACACAAACGGAACAAACAACAGAAAACTTCTCTGACACTGAAAGGGCATTGAGAATGTTGAAGAGAATAAGGAAACCACACAATAAACTTAATTTGTAGAAACACTAAAGATGGTAACTCCAAAAGTGAAATAATGATATGCAAAATGACTTGAAAGCATTAACTGTATGAAAGCATTCTCAAATATGTCTGTAAAAATTAATGTCATAAACAGTTTCACCCATTTCGTTTCTCAAAGAAAGAGGGATTTGACATTATGGAAATGTTCAGAATATAAAGGGTTATTGCCATATCACAATTAACCACTAGGTGGAGCTAGATGGAGAACTACATAAAGCACTGACTCACAGATTTCTGGGAGAGGGCTGGAGGAGAGCGAGAGAGAGCAGTGATGGGGAGGGCAGTACAGTTAGAGATAGAGTGCAGAGACTAGTGTTAGTTGAGTGCGGATTGTAGATTACTAGACTATTGCTTACTATAAGAGTAAGTGGTTGAGCTTAATTAAGTAGTTGAAGTTAAAACTCACCACTATTCTTAGAATTCCCCCTATACCAAAAAAAAGGTTGATATTCTAAATGGTGAACAGAGATTCTCACTCCCTGACTCCAATGCAGGCTTCTGTGGGTGCTATTCTGGTCAAACTATCTTTTCAAGTTATCCCCCGGTATAACCCATACCTTCACCGAAGAATTTTACCTACTTACCCCTTAATAGCATCGATGTCCTGGGTCTTGCGTTATTAAGGAAGTGAAGTAAGCTAATAACCACTTTTTCAGGTTAAGTTATTTTTATTATTATATTTTTTCTTTTAAAAGCTGCAAACACTTTCTTTACAGAAAGGAAAAAGGATCTTGCTTCTGGCTGCTGGTTGCTTCAGGCCCACCTTGGCAATCGATCTTCTTAAAATCTGGTCTTCTTGAGTTGTATTCGCTGGTGAACTCGGTTGCTGTGTCCTGTTCTTCCCATGCACCGAGCTGTGAGAGCTGGCTCTGCTAGCTATCTCTAAGCTGACTCTGACTCCTGTTTAAATTCTAGTCTTCCTTAGATGTATAACTGTTTAAACTCGGCTGCTTGCCTTGTCTTTCCCATGACCGAGCTCTCTCTCTCTCTCTCTCTCTGAGTTCTCCTCCCCTTCTCTCCTGTTGCTGGTTTCCTCTGTCCTCTGTCCTCTGTGCTGCTGCTCCCTGGGTTTATATTCTCTTTCTGAGAGTTATTAAGTTTTAACGACTTTATTGTAAATGGGCTTGTTTCACTTTGATAGTTTAAAAGTATCTTTGATGTAAACATCTTACTACAACTAATTATTCATTTTGGGCATATCGTCTCCTCTCAGATCTGATTAAAAAATGCTTTGGTTTCAATAGTTAACTTTTATTTCTGTGATTTCGAATCGTTTAATTTTCCAATTGTCCCCAGCTCATAACTTTGCCTTTGATTTTGACTTAAATGATGTTTCTCGTAGACAGGTCGTCTCCAATTTTCTTTTAATTGTCTTGATGTTCATAGAATTTTACACTTTAAAATTGACACCAAATTCGACTGGGCATCTTCCATCCTTTCCAGCTGTTTACTAAGAGAGTTTATTTCAATTAAGGTGTGAAACTTTGCTTTTAGCTGTATGCTAAAATTTAGCTTGGTTATGACTTGAAAGACTTGCCTGTTTTAAACATTCGTCACTTAATGCAATTGAAACTCTCATCCATGCTTTTTCAGATGCTTCCTGAGATAGTTACATTCCATGAAGGTGTGAGCCGTTGTTTTAGCTTACCACATGAAACCTGTGTGTTTGCTAAGCCTGCTTGTGAGCAAGAATCTGCATTTTACAACCCTGCTCTTTGAAGCTGCTATGAAACCTTTTGTGGGATCTTTCCCTGTACCCTCTCAAACCAGATATTGCCAGACTTCCATGTTTCAAATGACACATTTTTCTGTATTTTCAAGAACAAGTATAAATAAATGTTAGCTTTGTTAATGAACTTAGCTTCTGTGATCTTTGTGAACACTACAACATCCATCCTCAGAACAAGAATCACAAAGAACACCGCACTCCTCTGGACCCTTTCCAAGGCCACCACATCCTTCCTTAGATATGGGGCCCAAAACTGCTCACAATACTCCAAATGGGGTCTGACAAGAGCCTTATACAGCCTCAGAAGTACATCCCTGGTCTTGTATTCTCTCCCTCTTGACATGAATGTGAACATTGCATTTGCCTTCCCAACTGCTGACTGAACCTGCAGATTAAATTTAGCTCATTTTGCACTTGGATTCCTAAGTCCCTTTGTGCTTCTGATTTCCCATTTAGAAAATAGTCTATACCTCCATCATTCCTATAAAAGTGCATAACCTCACACTTTCCCACATTATATTCCATCTGCCCCTGCTTCCACAATGCTACCTGCCCCTCTGCATGTCATTGTATCAAGGTGGCGCAGTGCTGCCTCACGGCGCTAAGGTCCCAGGTTCGATCCCGGCTCTGGGTCATTGTCCGTGTCGAGTTTGCACATTCTCCCCGTGTTTGCGTGGGTTTCATCCCAACAACCCAAAGATGTGCAGGGTAGGTGGATTGGCCACACTAAATTGCCCCTTAATTGGAAAAAATGCATTGGGTGCTCTAAATTATGGAAAAAAAATTTTTGTATCAACTGCAAACTTAGCAACAGTGCCTTCAGTTTTTTCTTCCAGATCATTAATGTATATTGTGTGTGGTGAATGTGATTCACACCGGATTATAATCTGTATATATATATGCCAAAATTGTAAGTGCAGTTGCACTACCTGACCACCAGGGGGAGTAACTGTGGGAATGCTGGAGAATTGTGCTGGGCTTCTCTCTTGGTTCCACCCAGGACTCCTCCCCCTGGAGCTGCTGTATAAAGATCAGTGCCACATGGTCAGCCGGCCAGTTCACCGAAAGTTCAATGGCTAACTGGCTGGCTCTGTTGTGAGTATATTAAAACCGCTATTCTAATCCTACAAGCAAGTGTCCGTAGAATTGTTGGTTCCAACATTGTGAAAAGTTGTGGTCCCAGCACAGACCCCTGAGGCACATCACTAGTCACCAGCTGCCATTCTGAAAAACCCCTTTATCCCCACCACTACCTTCTGCCAGTCAGCCAATCCTCTGTCCATTAACACCATGGGCTCTTAACTTTATTTTTTCAAATCTTTATTATCACAAGTAGGCTTCCATTGCAATGACGTTACTATGAAAAGCCCAAATCACAAAATGTTGACGCCTGTTCAGGTACACAGAGGGAGAATTCAGAATGTCCAAATTACCGAACAGCACGTCTTTTGGGGCTTGTGGGAGGAAACCGGAGCACAGGGAAGGAACCCACGCAGACACGGGGAGAACCTGCAGACTCCGCACAGACAGTGACCCAAGCCGGGAATCGAACCTGGGACCCTGGTGCTGTGAACCCACAGTGCTAACCACTGTGCCACCGTGCTGCCCTCAACAGTCTCCTATATGGCAACTTGTCAAAGATCTTCTGGAAATGAAAATAGATCACGTCCACTGGTTCTCCTTTGTCTAACTTCCCTGTTATATCCTCAAAGAACTCTAACAGATTTGTCAGACATGACCTCCCCTTGACGAAGCCGTGCTGACTCAGTCCTATTTTATCATGCAATTCCCAATACTCCGCGATCTCATCTTTAATAATGGATCCTGCCACTGGGGTTGGAAACAGGGCTGGGGGATGATTCTGTTTGGGTGGGCAGTGGGACACAGGAGCCACATTTTACTGGAGGGCAGCCACTTAATGTGGTCGTTGTCAGGATTGTGATTCTATTAAAAGTAGCAGCCTGCCCGAAAGAGCTACTGACCAATCAGAGGGTGGCAGCTCAGCAGTGGCTATTTTTGGGCCTGTGCCTGGAGGATGAGGGCACATCGATGGGCGCCTGCCTTCAACCTCTGAGGACGTGTGGGCTGGGAAGGCAAGCGCCAACGAGAAGGGGGCTGGCTACCAACAGGAGGCAACACTGTTGTTGTGGGGCAGCCAATTCCCCAGACGACGCTCCGCAGAATGCCCGGATTCCCAAAAGGGAAGGCACCTCACATACGCCGCTGGGAGAGCACCAGGGCTGATCTGCCCGTCTCCCCGGGCGATGGTGTGCCCTCCCCACACAGGAGAAATGCCCCTGACGGCAGGAAGTGGCCCTTAATTGGCCACTTAAGTGGTTCAACTGGGCTCAAGGTGCAGACTCCACCTGCTCCCCTTTCCTCCCATTAGTCAAGGGGCACGGCAACAGGAAGGCATCAGACCCACCAGTGGAACCCAGCTGCAGACTTTTGCCAGCCTTTCCACCTTGAAGCCAGAGGGCCTGGAAAATTCCAGCCTGGGAGTGTAAACTGATGGGATCTGCTTTTCCCACTGCGCTCCTGCAGAAGGCCTTGAATCTTTGAGCTGCTAACTCGGGGCCTGAAGCTGGGGCATGGAGCACTCTGCACTTTGCTCCTTGACACTCACATCTAATCTGATCACAGCATTCACTTCACAAAAGGATTTTCAGAATCGCACTAACATTTATAAAAACAGGAATTTCAATTGTGGGGAAGTGGCTGAAACACACAAATGTTGGAAGAATTGGAGGTGGTGAGTTGTGAGCCGTGTGCCTGCTCGCTGGGTCTCAGCTTATTATAACCACATTACTGGGCAGCAATGACACACATCCTGCAAACACCCCATTGGTTCAGAATTTGACACTGTTGATTGTGTCTTTGGTGCAACATCAAGACCTCCTTGGCCAATTGGAACAGGCGTTGGTGCAGGGTAAACCTGGCTGCCTTTGATCTGTCCCAAATACCCCACACGGTCTCGGATATTGATCCATGTCAAATGGGAGATCCCAAATTATCACCAGTCTATTGGGAGAGGGAACTGCAGGAAGCTAATCCGAAAGGAAGAGTTTTGAGTTCAGACATTAAAAAAGGAATCTGGAACAGATCCTGTTCAGTGAAGTTAAGAGTGAGGAGCCGAGGAAAGCTCCAGGTTTAAAGTGAGAAGCAGACTTAAAGTAAATGAGTCTGTGAGAAGCCCCGGGGTCCAAGGAGACAACTGAAGGGCTGTAACTCCTGACTATCGCAAACAAGTACTTAGTTTCTGAGATTGGAAACAATCATGTGAAAGACAGTGACACCAAATGGCTCATAATGTGAGAAACATCTGGTAAAAATTCATGAGAGATCCATGACATCTGTCACTTGGTTTCAGAGTGTGGTGTGTCTGACCACAGGTCACCTGTTAGATCAATGGACTATGTGCTTCCTGTGAACATTAGAGTATGATGTGGAGATGCTGGCATTGGACTGGGTGAGCACAGTAAGAAGTCTGACAACACCAGGTTAAAGTCCGACAGGTTTGTTTCAAATCACGAGCTTCCGGAGCACTGCTCCTTCCTCAGGTGAATGAAGAAGTATGTTCCAGAAACATATATATAGACAAAGTAAAAGATGCAAGACAATTCTTTGAATGCAAGCAGATCCAGAGATAGGGGTAACCCCAGGTTAAAGAGATGTGAATTGTCTCAAACCAGGACAGTTGGTAGGATTTGGTAGGAAATCTCTGGATCTGTAAAGGCTTAATTACCTGCTAATGCTCGCATTCAAAGCATTGTCTGGCATCTTTGCCTTTGTCCATATCTATGTTTCTGGAACATACCTCTTCATTCGCCTGAGGAAGAAGCAGTGCTCCGAACATTCGAGTATGAGGTAGATTGTGTAAATTGTGTTATCCATATAAATCTGTAAAGGTATAGTTATGGGTGAAGGACAAGTGCATTATTTCATGTTTTCTTGTTCAATACAGCAGAGGGCAGTAGAGCGGAGCTGCTGATTGGCTGTTGCTGGGAAAATTTGCATCAGTGCATTGTGGTCACTGCATCCAGAATGTGTACCTGAGCAAGACACCCTCCGTGTTCAAGTGAAGGCAAGCATCCAGCAGAGGGCAGAGGTGGTCATAGATAATAGCTTCAGGGATGTAGTTACTCTGAAGTATGTGGATAGATGGGTGACGGTGAGAGGGGCTGGGAGGAAGCAGTCAGTACAGGGATCCCCCGTGGTTGTTCCTCTCAGTAACAAGTATACCATTTTGGATACTGTTGAGGGGGATGACCTACCTCATCCTACCTTGTACCCTACCTTGGTAGGCCAAGGTGAACGGATCTCCAGCACTGAATCTGTCCCTGTGGCTCAGAAGGGAAGTAGGGAGAGGAGAGCAATAGTTATTGCTGACTCGATTGTTAGAGGGACAGATAGGCAGTTCTGTGGCAATGAAAGAGATTCACGGATGGTATGTTGCCTCCCGGGTGCCAGGGTACGTGACGTCTCGGACTGTGTTTTCAGAATCCTTAAGGGGGAGGGGGAACAGTCACAAGTCCTAGTACACATAGGTACCAATGACATCGGTAAGAGAAGGGACGGAGATTTAAAACAGGAATTTAGGGAGCTAGGGTGGAAGCTGAGAGCCAGGACAAACCATGTTGTCATCTCTGGTTGCTGCTGGTGCCACGTGCTAGCGAGTTGAGGATCAGGGAGAGAGTGCAGATAAACACATGGCTGCAGGGATGGTGTAGGAGGGAGGGTTTCAGGCACGTGGATAATTGGAGCACATTCTGGGGAAGGTGGGACCTGTACAGACAGGATGGTTTGCACCTGAACCAGAGGGGCACCAATATCCTGGGAGGGAAATTTGCTGCGGCTCTTCGGGGGGGTTTAAACTAATTTGTCAGGGGGATGGAAAAATGAGCTGTAGTCCAGAAGCCAGTGTTGAGAGTAGTGAGGTACTGAGGAGGGTATCAAGGTCGCAGGCAGGCAAGGTGTACCGGCAGACAGAAAGGTGGGTTGAAGTGTGTCTACTTCAATGCAAGGAGCATCCGGACTAAGGTAGGTGAATTTGGAGTGTGGATTGGTACTTGGGACTACGATGTTGTGGCCATTACGGGGACATGGTTAGAACAGGGACAGGAATGGATGTTAGAAGTTCCGGGGTATAGATGTTTCAGGAAGAGTAGGGAAGGTGGTAAAAGAGGTGGAGGAGTAGCATTGTTAATCAAGGATAGCTTATCGGCTGCAGAAAGGCAGTTCGAAGGGGATCTGCCTATTGAGGTAATATGGGCCGAAGTTAGAAACAGGAAAGGAGCGGTCACATTGTTAGGAGTTTTCTATCGGCCTCCAAATAGTAATAGAGATGTGGAGGAAGAAATTGCAAAGCAGATTAAGGATAGTTGTGGAGGTCTCAGGGTAGTTGTCATGGGTGACTTTAACTTTCCAAATATTGATTGGAACCTCTATCGGTCGAACAGTTTGGATGGGGCAGTTTTTGTACAGTGTGTGCAGGAGGGTTTCCTGACACAATATGTGGATAGGCCGACAAGAGGGGGGGCCACATTGGCTTTGGTACTGGGTAATGAACCGGGCCAAGTGTTAGATTTGTTTGTGGGAGAGCACTTTGGAGATAGTGACCACAATTCGGTGTCTTTCACGATTGCAATGGAGAGGGATAGGGCCATACGGCAGGGCAAGGTTTATAATTGGGGGATGGGTAATTATGATGCGATTAGGCAAGAATTATGGAGCATAAGATGGGAACAGAAACTGTCGGGGAAAGGCACAAATGAAAAGTGGAGCTTGTTCAAGGAACAAATACTGCGTGTCCTTGATAGGTTTGTCCCTGTCAGGCAGGGAGGAAATGGCCGTGTGAGGGAACCATGGTTCACAAAAGAGGTTGAATGTCTTGTAAAGAGGAAAAAGGAAGCCTATGTAAGGATGAGAAAACAAGGTTCAGTTGGGTCGCTTGAGGATTACAAGGTAGCAAAGAATGAGCTAAACAAAGGGCTTAGGAGAACTAGGAGGGAGTATGAGAAGTCCTTGGTGAGTCGGATCAAGGAAAACCCCAAGGCTTTTTACTCTTATGTGAGAAATAAAAGAATGACCAGGGTGAGGTTAGGGCCAGTCAAGGAAAGTAGTGGGAACTTCGCATGGAGTCAGAAGAAATAGGAGAGGCATTGAATGAATACTTTTCTTCAGTGTTCACCAAGGAGAGGGACCAGACTTTTGTGGATGAGAGTGTGATACAGGCGGGTAGGCTGGAGGAGGTAGATGTTCTGAGGGAGGATGTATTAGCAATTTTGAAAAACCTTAGGGTCGACAAGTCCCCTGGGTCGGATGGGATATATCCTAGGATTCTTTGTGAGGCAAGGGATGAGATTGCAGAGCCTTTGGCTTTGATCTTTGGGTCCTCACTGTCCACAGGGATAGTGACAGAGGACTGGAGAGTGGCGAATGTTGTTCCTCTGTTCAAGAAAGGGAATAGGAATGACCCTGGTAATTATAGGCTGGTTAATCTTAATTCGGTGGTCGGTAAGTTAATGGAAAAGGTCCTGAAGGAGAGGATTTATGACCATTTGGAAAGATGCAGCTTAATCCGGGATATTCAACACAGATTTGTGAAGGGTAAGTCTTGCCTCACAAATTTGATTGAATTCTTTGAGCAGGTAAATAAGTGAGTACATGAAGGTAGAGCAGTTGATGTCGTATACATGGATTTTATTAAGGCGTTCGATAAGGATCCCCATGGTCGGCTCATGAAGAAAGTAAGGAGCTGTGGGATAGAGGGAAATTTGGCCAATTGGATAAGTAACTGGCTATCACATAGAAGACAGAGGGTGGTGGTGGATGGAAAATGTTCAGACTGGAGACCAATTACCAGCGATGTACCACAGGGATCATTGCTGGCTCCTCTGCTATTTGTGATTTTTATCAATGACTTGGAGGAGGGAGCTGAAGGGTGGGTCAGTAAATTTGCTGATGACACCAAGGTCAGTGGAGTAGTGGATGAGGTGGAGGGCTGTTTTAGGCTGCAAAGAGACATTGACAGGATGCAGGGCTGGGCCGAATAATGCCAGATGGAGTTTATCCCTGATAAGTGCAAGGTAATTCATTTTGGTCGGAAACATTTGAATGTGGATTACAGGGTCAACGGCAGGGTTCTGAGGAATGTGGAGGAACAGAGACATCTTGGGGTTCATGTCCACAGATCTTTGAAGGTTGTCACTCAAGTGGATAGAGCCATGAAGAAGGCCTACAGAGTGTTAGCGTTTATTAACAGGGGGCTCGAGTTTAAGAGCCGTGGGGTTATGCTGCAACTATACATGACCCTGGTGAGACCACACTTGGAATATTGTGTGCAGCTCTGGTCACCTCACTATGGGAAGGATGTGGAAGCATTGGAATGGGTGCAAAGGAGATTTACCAGGATGCTGCCTGATTTGGAAGGTAGGTCTTATGAGGAAAGATTGAGGGAGCTAGGGCTTTTCTCTCTGGAGCAGAGGAGGATTGGAGGTTACTTAATGGTGGTTTATAAGATGATGAGGGGGATAAATAGAGTGGGCGTTCAGAGACTATTTCCTCGGGTGGTTGTAACTGTTTCAAGGGGGCATAACTATAAGATTCAGGGTGGGAGATATAGGAGGGATATCCGAGGTAGGTTCTTTACTCAGAGAGTGCTTATGGTGTGGAATAGACTGTGTGCTGTGATAGTGGAGGTGGACACTTTAGAAACCTTCAAGCCGTTATTGGATAGGCACATGGAGCACACCACGATGACAGGGAGTGGGATAGCTTGATCTTGGTTTCGGAAAAAGCTCGGCACAACATTGAGGGCCGAAGGGCCTGTTCTGTGCTGTACTGTTCTATGTTCTAAGCTGAGGTGTTTACAAGCTTTGGTCCAACACTATTTGGATGACAGTGTACCTTTCTGATCACCATTTTATAAATCAGATATAGAGGCTTTGAAGAAGGTGCAAAGAGGATTTACAAGGATCACACTGGGATTGGAAACTATTCCAATTGGGAAAAGATAATTAGGCTGGGGCACTTTCTCTTCAAAAGTGAAGACAAATGAGTGATCGAATCAACATCTTTAAAATGATGGCAGGTGTTGATAGAGTAAACAGAGAGTGTCTCCATTTGTGGAGAAGAGTGAAAATAGAGGCCATCAATATCAGACGGTCACTAATAAATCCAATGGGTAATTCAGAGGGCAGCATTTACCCAGAGAGCAATGGGAATGTGGAACTCACTCCCACATGGAGTGGTTCAAATGTTACGATCCCAGCTGATGTTAGTGCATCGAGTCAGATCCCAGAGTGGAACCCAGCTTGAGAGATATTGGGCGGGATTCTCCGTTTCAGAGACTAAGTGCTGAGGCCGGGACAGAATCGAGGGAATTCTACGGCAGCAAAACTGCCGCCGCTCACGGAGAAATTCATTAACCGGAAATGGGCTAGCACCGGCACCATGTGGAACACGGGCGATTCCAATGGGAAACGGTGTCGGATATACCGGAGTCGGGATTGACACTCGAGTGGCTGACAAGCTGCAGCTGTATATTCGCACCCCACTCCGCACACACACTCATCCCAGCCAGTAAGAGGGCACCGGTTGTGCTGGAGCGTGTCCAACCCGCTGATGGGTCAGCTGAAGCCAGAGGATACCTGGGGGAGGGGGTGGGCTGGGGGTCACCCATACGACCTGTGGCACTAAGTTCACAGTGAGCAGTCGGCAGTGTGTGCAGCCGCATGGCTGCCTTGCTGCCTGCGGCAATGGTGTTCCGTGCCCGTCCAGCCCGACCCCACAGCCCACCTCTTGGCTGCCACCTCCCACTACTCCCCCCGAGATCCTGGCAGAAGCCCCCCGGCCAGCGGCACAGCTGTCAGCACACTATAGCGATGTTGGACACTTTCCGTACCCCCTCTCTCTCCCTCAGCAGCCACGGAGCCTGTTTCCCGATTGTTGAAACCACAAGTGAAACACGGCGTCGGTAATTCCTGCCGATGGAGGCGGAGCATCGCGGAAGCCCCGGAGAATACCGGCTCAGGCCCGCTAATGATATGTGAACGGTGTTTACTGTACGTGCAGAGTAGAATGCATTGACACCGCCGTTGAGGCACCGGAGTGTGGCATTCTGTCGGGCAGCCAGCTCCGGCCTCCATTTTGGCCTCACGACCGTTTCTCCGCCCAATCACCTTTCCTGATTGCAGCGTCGGCCGACGGAGAATCCCACCATTTCTGTTTCGACGCCTAAATGGCAGCTACTGAACAGAGTCGCAGGACTGCCGATGAACTTTTAACAAGGGAATAAATCATTGATAAATTTCTGCCAACTCCACCAACCCACCGATATCATTTTGGAGCTGACAGCTATCCTCTACACCATCCACTGCACGGATCTGTGTTCTCACCAAGGAACTACCTCCAGGGTTCCAAACTCTCCTCCAGATATTCCCCTGCCCTGGATTGTCACATGCCTTCAGGCTTTCACACACTTTCCCAGGTTCCCAGCTGTGCCAACAGAACACCACTGTTTCACAGGCTGTATAGGTTGTTACCAACCATCTTGCAAGCCGCAATGCCCCAGGTCTACACCTTAACTGGGAGCCTTTCTCTCTGCTCCTGAATTCACTGAACAGAACCTTTTTTCCAGATTCCTCTTCATCTTTCCTTTGCCTTCACAGTTTCCCTGGAATTCTGTTCTTTCCCAATCCTGGGTTTCTCGAACTTGCTGTTCTTTATCTTGGGAGGGTCTTTCTGTCCCTGTGTATGGTGCTGTCTGTTCCAGCAGTTTCTCTGAAATCTGCTTACTCCCCATTTACCTTCTTTCTCCTGAACTAACTGTTCTTACTGTTTATGTCTGGGCCCCTGGTTACTAAGCAACAGCCTAGTTTTTGTTAACTGTTTTGTAAAACCATCATTACAATGCAGGCATCTAAACCAACCAACAGATTTTCAGGCAACTTTTAAGGAATGAGATTAAAATTGAAGTTTTATTTCATTTTTAGCACACACATACAGAAACACAAAATTCAGTTTATTTGAAACTATAACTTTGTATACCCACAAATACAAATAACTTCGAACCTTCTCTATTTCCTAATTGAAGCAAGTGGCACAGAAACAGTTTTGGGGAAGTGAAGTAAACAAATAAGGATGAGGCAGGGTATGTTGATGGATTGATGGGAAAGGATTGTAGGAGGTTCAAATCGAGCATAAATCCCAGCATGGACTGTTATTGAAATACTTTCACATCATGTGGGGTGTTGCTGACTGGACCAGCATTTTTTGCCCATCCCTAACTGCCCCTTGTGAAGGTGGGGGTGAGCTGCCTTCTTGAACCGCTGCAGTCCATGTGGAGTAGGTACACCCACAGTGCTGTTCGGGAGAGAGTTCCAGGATTTTGCCCCAGCAACAGTGAAGGACCAGCGATATATTTCCAAGTCAGGATGGTGAGTGAGTGGAGGGGAATTTGCAGATGGTGGTGATCCCAGGTATCTGCTGCTCCTGTCCTTCTAGATTGTAGAAGTCAAAGATTTGGAAAGAGCTGCCAAAGGAGCCTTGGTGAGTTGCTGCCGTGCATCTTGTGGATGGTACAGACGGCTGGGACTGTGCGTCCGTGCTGGGGAAAGTATATGTTGAGGCTGGTGGATGGGGTGTAAATCAAGCGGGCTGCTTTGTCTTGGAAGGTCTTCAGTTTGCTCAGTGTTGTTGGAGCTGCACTCACCCGGGAAAGTGGAAAGTATTCCATCACACTCCTGACTTGTACCTTGTGGATGAAAGACAAGGTTTGGGGAGCCAGGAGGTGGGTTTCTCGCTGCTGAATTCACAGTATCTGATCTGCTCCGGTAGCCACAGTATTTATATCCCTGATTCAGTTCAGTTTCTGGTCAATGGGAACCCCCAGGATGTTGATAGTGGGGGATTCAGCAATGATAATGCCATTGACTGTAACGGGGTGATGGTTAGATTCTCTCTTGTTGGAGATGGTCATTGACCGGCACTTGTGTGGTATAAATGTAACTTGCCACTTGTCAGTCCAAGCCTGGATATTGTCCAGGTCTTGCTGCATTTGGCCATGGACTGCATGGGCTCATTGTGCTGAATGATCTGTTTCTGGGCCTTATATTCAACACAACATTCTGAAATCAGACGTACACTGCACACTTGGATCTTCAAATCAAAGTCTAATAGAAAACAACTGAAACATCTAAACTAAACCAGAAAACTATGGACTGAGAATGAGGAGGCCTAAACACTGAACTTTACTGTAATAAACACCATCTCGAATTTCTTAAATTTCCCCACAAACCTCCTCTATCCTATTGACCATCTGACCACACGTCTGGTGTCAGTAATCCCACACCCTCCCGTTCTCATGTCCGATCTCTTCCCACTCAATGAATCATTTGGATGCAGTCATGCCAGGTCACTCAGTTACTCTCAGCCTCAACTGGCAGTGCTCAAGGAGTCAAAATTAGGAGCAAGAAAGGATGGCCTGGCAGATTATTTTTGAGCTAAACCAGAATAGAATGTGGAATGAAGTGTAGAGAGTGTGGGGGACAGGCACCAGCTGGGGGTTAATGTGCAGAAATCATTGAAAGTGGCAGGACAGGTGGAGAGAGCAGTTACTGAAGCCCAGGAGAAACCTTTTCACACAGCGAGTGGTTAGGATCCGGAATGTTCTGTCTGAGAGTGTGGTGGAGGCAGATTCACACAGCTAGCGGTTAGGATCCGGAATGTTCTGTCTGAGAATGTGGTGGAGGCAGATTCACACAGCGAGTGGTTAGGATCCGGAATGTTCTATCTGAGAGTGTGGTGGAGACAGATTTACACAGCGAGTGGTTAGGATCCGGAATGTTCTGTCTGAGAGTGTGGTGGAGACAGATTCACACAGCGAGTGATTAGGATCTGGAATGTACTATCTGAGAATGTGGTGGAGACAGATTCACACAGCGAGTGGTTAGGATCCGGAATGTTCTGTCTGACAGTGTGTGGAGGCAGATTCACACAGCGAGTGATTAGGATCTGGAATGTTCTATCTGAGAGTGTGGTGGAGGCAGATTCACACAGTGAGTGGTTAGGATCCGGAATGTACTGTCTATGAGTGTGGTGGAGGCAGATTCACACAGCGAGTGGTTAGGATCCGAAATGTTCTGTCTGATTTGAAAGGCCAGGTCTCAGAAATTCCAAAATATATTATGACGTCCACCTGACCTACAACCTTTCTGTTGAATTTGGCAATGTTTAGCACAACAGCCTTCCCTTCAGGTGTGATTCATCAGTCTTCCTTGACACTTTAATCAATGATGTGGAGATGCCGGCGTTGGACTGGGGTGAGCACAGTAAGACGTACCTGGTGGGTGGTGTTACCATGTGTAATGGTGGTACCCATATCGATGATCTGGCATGTCTTGCAGAGATTGCCCTGGCAGGGTTGTGTGGTGTTGTGGTCGCTGGGGCCTCACGGTAGCATGGTGGTTAGCATCAATGCTTCACAGCTCCAGGGTCCCAGGTTCGATTCCCGGCTGGGTCACTGTCTGTGTGGAGTCTGCACGTCCTCCCCGTGTGTGCGTGGGTTTCCTCCGGGTGCTCCGGTTTCCTCCCACAGTCCAAAGATGTGCGGGTTAGGTGGATTGGCCATGCTAAATTGCCCGTAGTGTAAGGTTAATGGGGGGATTGTTGGGTTACGGGTATACGGGTTACGTGGGTTTAAGTAGGGTGATCATTGCTCGGCACAACATCGAGGGCCGAAGGGCCTGTTCTGTGCTGTACTGTTCTATGTTCTATGTTCTATGTTCTAACACCAGGTTAAAGTCCAACAGGTTTGTTTCAAGCACGAGCTTTCGGAGCGCAGCTCCTTCCTCAGGTGAATGGCGAGGCATGTTCCAGACACATTTATATAGACAAAGTCAGAGATGCTGGACAATGCTTGGAATGCGAGCATTTGCAGGTAATCAAATCATTACAGATCCAGGGAGAGGGATAATCACAGGTTAAAGAGGTGTGAATTGTCTCAAGCCAGAACAGTTGGTAGGATTTTGCAAGTCCAGGCCAGATGGTGGGGGGTGGATGTAATGCGACATGAATCCAAGATCTCTGTTGAGGCCACACTCATGCGTGCGGAACTTAACTATAAGTTTTTGCTCGGCAATTCTGCGTTGTCGCGTGTCCTGAAGACCGCCTTGGAGAACGCTTACCTGGAGGTCCGTCAAACAATCACGCAACCTCAAACAAACCATTGTTTGCAGCAAATGACCCAGCCTTCAGAACAGCGACCACAACACCACACAACCCTGCCAGGGCAATCTCTGCAAGACATGCCAGATCATCGATATGGGTACCACCATTACACATGGTAACACCACCCACCAGGTACGCAGCACATATTCGTGCGACTCGACCAATGTAGTCTACCTCATACGCTGCAGGAAAGGATGTCCCAAAGCGTGGTACATTGGCGAGACCATGCAGACACTGCGGCAACGAATGAACGGGCATTGTGCGACAGTCACCCGGCAGGAATGTTCCCTTCCAGTCGGGGAAAACTTCAGCAGTCAAGGGCATTCAGCCTCTGATCTCCGGGTAAGCGTTCTCCAAGGCGGTCTTCAGGACACGCGACAACGCAGAATTGCCGAGCAAAAACGTATAGCTAAGTTCCGCACGCATGAGTGCGGCCTCAACCAGGATCTTGGATTCATGTCGCATTACATCCACCCCCCACCATCTGGCCTGGACTTGCAAAATCCCACCAACTGTTCGGGCTTGAGACAATTTACACCTCTTTAACCTGTGATTATCCCTCTCCCTGGATCTGCAATGATTTGATTACCTGCAAATGCTCGCATTCCAAGCATTGTCCAGCATCTCTGACTTTGTCTGCATAAATGTTTCTGGAACATACCTCTCCATTCACCTGAGGAAGGAGCTGTGCTCCGAAAGCTCGTGTTTGAATCAAACCTGTTGGACTTTAACCTGGTGTTGTAAGACTTCTCACTTTAATCAATACAAGCTTTATTCCAAGAACTTAGTTAACGTATATATATATAAACACACAGGAAGAGTTTTTGTCAATTACAAACATAAAGACACTACACAGCTACAGTAATCTATGTATAACACTGAATGAATTCTCCCTTAACTGTTCCAATTCAAAAACAAAATCGAATGAACCAAAAACCATTTTCAAGAGTACTCAGTACTCTCACTTGAATAAGGCTGGCTTTTCCTGAGATTCTGACCCCTTCTCACCTGTAGTTTTAAACTCCTTCTGGAAAGCTGGCTATATCTTTTAAATTACCAAAGGGATGGGAACAAAGGGAGATATATTGGGGAGAATCTGACAGTTCAGCCTGGGGAAATGGAAAAAGATGGTGGGTAGAATTGGGGATGCGGGAAGAATGTGAGTATAAGGAGTTTATCTATGAAATAAGGACACTGTTTTGATCAGGTTCCTAATCGTCCTTATGCTCCTGGCCTCGGAATGGTGTCATATCGAAGGATATTTTCTGAAGTTCAGGACCCAGGAGCTTGTCGATTGCCTGTTCAAACAAAATTAAAAATAGATTAGTTTCCAAAACTAAAGCTGCAGCCAACGTGAGAATAAAGGATAATTTCAGCTCCTCTGAGGAGTTTGGCCAGATTGTAACTCTGTTCCTAATGACGGGGAAACTCCCAGACTCCATCTCCAGCCTGCACAGAGTGAGCTGATCCCAGATGGAATGACAGTCGGAGCTACAGTTGGTCTGAACACCGAGTGGATATGAAAGGAAAATTGTTCAGTATTCCCACTCCATACACTGGGAATCATGGCTGGAAATGTGTGTGTACATGTTATTGAATATCTGTGTGTCAGTATATGTGAACGTGTACACGTGTCTGTGTGTCTATGTACATTTGGGAATGTGTGTCTGTCTGTAGATATTTTGGTCTATCTTTGTACCTGTGAATATGTGTGTATCGATTGGTTATATATGATGGACAAATGTGAGGTAATGCATTTTGGAAGGTTTGATACAGGTGGGAATAACACAGTAAATGGCAGAGACCTTCAGAGTATTGACAGGCAGAGGGATCTGGCCGTACAGGTCCACAGGTCACTGAAAGTGGCAGCACGGGTGGATCGGGTAGTCAAGAAGGCAAACGGCCTGCTTGCCTTGATCTGTCAGGGCATTGAGTATAAGAAATGGCAAGTCATGCTGCAGCTGTACAGAACCTTAGTTCGGCCGCATTTGAAATATTGCGAACAATTCTGGTCAGCACACTACCAGAAGGATGTGGGTGCTTTGGAGAGAGTACAGAAGAGATTTACCAGGTCTGGTCTGGAGGGTATTGAACTTGATGATCAGCAATGATCAGAATGAATGTGGGAGCAGGCTCGAAGGGCCGAATGGCCTCCTCCTGCTTCTATTGTCTATGTTTCTATGTACTAGTTATGTGGGGAGGTTGGATAAACTCTGATTGTTTTAATTGGAATGACGGAGGCTGAGGGGCGACCTGACAGAGATTGATCACATTATGAGTCGCATGGAGAGAGTGAATTGTGAGACGCTTTTTCCCAGGGTGAAAAATTCACTTTCCCAGGGTCATAGGTTCGAGGGGCAAAGTTTAGAGGAGATGTTCGAGGCAGGTTTTTTTCACAGAGTGTGGTGGGTGCCTGGAATGCTCTGTGGGAGGAGGTGGTGGAAGGAGATACTATACCGACGTTTAAGAGGCATCTTGACAATTACATGAATAGGATGTGACTAGAACAGAGAACAAACAGTGCAGAAGGAGGCCATTCGGCCCATCGAGTCTGCACCGACCATTAAGTCCTCACTTCCACCTTTCAGCCATGAAGCGTGTGGGAAAAGAATGCCACGGGTCTGCCTGCCTGATTGAGGGTGGCAGCCACGGCAACGCATCAGATGTCGCCGTGGCTGCCACCCTCAATCAGGCAGGCAGACCCTGCCCTGGCTGCCACCCTCAATCAGGCAGGCAGACTCTGCCCTGGCTGCCACCCTCAATCAGGCAGGCAGACCCTGCCCTGGCTGCCACCCTCAATCAGGCCGGCAGACCCTGCCCTGGCCGCCACCCTCAATCAGGCAGGCAGACCCTGCCCTGGCTGCCACCCTCAATCAGGCAGGCAGACCCTGCCCTGGCCGCCACCCTCAATCAGGCAGGCAGACCCTGCCCTGGCTGCCACCCTCAATCAGGCAGGCAGACCTTGCCGTGGCTGCCACCCTCAATCAGGCAGGCAGACTCTGCCCTGGCTGCCACCCTCAATCAGGCAGGCAGACCCTGCCCTGGCCGCCACCCTCAATCAGGCAGGCAGACCCTGCCCTGGCTGCCATCCTCAATCAGGCAGGCAGACCCGTGGCATTCTTTTCCCACAAGCTTCATGGCTCAGAAATTCGCCACTCATCCGTCAGGAAAGAGGCCCAAGCTATCGTTGAAGCTGTGCGGCATTGGAGGCATTACCTGGCCGGCAGGAGATTCACTCTCCTCACTGACCAATGGTTGGTAGCCTTCATGTTCAATAACGCACAGCAAGGCAAGATCAAGAATGATAAGATCTTGAGGTGGAGTATTGAGCTCGCCACCTACAATTACGAGATTTTGTATCGCCCCGGTGAGCTCAATGAGCCCCCAGACGCCCTATCCCAAGGTACATGTGCCAGCGCACAAGTAGACCGACTCCTGACCCTGCACGACAGCCTTTGTCACCCGGGAGTCACATGGTTGGACAATATCATAAAGGCCCGCAATCTGCCCTACTCCCTCGAGGAAGTACGGAGAATTACCAGGGACTGCCAGGTCTGTGCGGAGTGCAAGCTGCATTTCTACAGGCCGGACCGTGCGTACCTGGTAAAGGCCTCCCTCCCCTTTGAACGCCTCAGCGTGGATTTCAAAGGGCCCCTCCCCTCCACCAACCGTAACACGTATTTTCTCAGTGTGGTCGATGAGTACTCCAGATTCCCCTTCGCCATCCCATGCCCCGATATGACGTCTGCCACCGTCATCAAAGCCCTCAACACAATCTTCGCTCTGTTCGGTTTCCCGGCCTACATCCACAGTGACAGGGGATCCTCCTTTATGAGTGATGAGCTGCGTCAGTTCCTGCTCCACAAGGGTATCGCCTCGAGCAGGACGACCAGCTACAACTGCCGGGGAAACGGACAGGTAGAGAGGGAGAACGGGACGGTATGGGGGGCCATCCAAGTGGCCCTACAGTCCAGGAACCTCCCAGCCTCCCGCTGGCAGGAGGTCCTCCCTGATGCACTGCAATCCATTCGGTCACTACTCTGCACCGCCACTAACAACACACCCCATGAACGTCTTTTTCCTTCCCCAGGAAGTCCACATCCGGGGTGTCGCTCCCGACTTGGCTTGCAGCTCCAGGAACCAGGAACGGAGCAGCCGTAGGCACGTCCGACTCCAGAAGGCGGACCAGTTGGTGGAAAGGGTGCAATTGCTCCATGCAAACCCCCAGTATGCCTACGCGGCGTGCCCCGTCAACCCCTCCCCAAGACCATCCGTAGTCCCCTGCCCCACGCCCGAGGATGAAGAAGATTTCGGCATGCTCCCGGAGGCACTGGACATCGGATCAGCATCGCATCTCCGACACCACTACGTCGCTCCCAGCGGCATATCAAGGCCCTGGACCGGTTAAACCTCTAACTAGTCCACTGGACTTCAAAAGACATTTCATTTTCTCCCTCTGTCAAAGGTTATAAATGTAAATGTAAAAACAAAACCATTTGTTGTACATAGTTCTCCACCACCCCCTCCGGAATCAATTTTAACAGGGGGTGTCTGTGGTAAACGACTGTTGCACCTCTATTAGGTGATGTATGGCAGGATCTGTACTACAGGTTCATTAGCAGTCCCTGCCTGCTGGCTCCGCCCAGTAGGCGGAGTATAAATATGTGTGTCCTCCATGCTGCAGCCGTTTCGCCAGCTGCTGTGGGAGGCCACACATCTTAGAGCAATAAAGCCTCAGTTGTACCCAACTCAAGTCTTTGTGCAATTGATTGAGCATTAAGGGATTTATTTTACTATATGTCGAAAGAGGAAACTTTGATCATGTGGTGAATGTTGATCACCAGACATATCCCTGTTTGTTGTAGTGAGAGATATTTACCGTGTACGTTGGGTCAGAATCTGCTGGAGAGTCTTTCAAATTCTGAAACAAAATGTAAACAGTGAAGATTGGGTTTAGTAGCTGTTGCGAAAAGGAGAATTTACTAAAACCTGATTATAATGTATCAGGAATTATAGTCTGGAAAGGTTTATATTTCCATGACGGTGCCCGATTTCTGACACAGTTGAATTCAGCAGGAGGTAAAGTACATTACACTCAGAATCTTTCACACAATCTTTCCAGTGCAGAAAGAGGCCCCTCGGCCCATCAGGTCTGTACTGGCCCTCTGGAAGAACATTAGACTGAGACCCACACCCCTGCCTTATCCCCGGAACCTTGCACATTCTCACTTTCCAGATAACAATCCAATTCCCTTTTGAATTTCTCGATTTCACCTCCCTCCACCACCCTCACAGGAAGTTCATTCAACCTCTGGCTCACTTCTTCTCCTTTTGTTCATTATTGTGAATGTGTGCCCTCGAGTTCTTGATGTACGTTTGAGTGGGAACAGTTTCTCATGTACGAAATAACCCAGGAAGTGTAGAAGATTTTAGTTTAGTCGGACACCATGGTCGGCACGGGCTTGGAGGGCTGAAGGGCCTGTTCCTGTGCTGTACTGTTCTTTGTTCTTTGAAATGTATCACCTCCATATTTATAGATGACACAAAGTTGGGTGGGAGGGTGAGCTGTGAGGAGGATGCAGAGATGCTTCAGCAGGATTTGGACAGGCTGAGTGAGTGGGCACATGCATGGCAGATGCAGTATAATGTGGATAAATGTGAGGTTATCCACTTCAGTCGCAAAAACAGGAAGGGAAATATAATTTGAGTGGATATAAATTGGGAGAGGTGGATAATCAACAAGATCTTGGTGTCCCCGTGCATCAGTCGCTGAAAGTAAGCGCGCAGGTACAGCCGGCAGTAAAGAAGGCAAATGGTCGGCTGGCCACCATAGCGAGAGGATTTAAATACAGGAATAGAGATGTTTTACTGGAATTGTACTGGGGAATTTGTTAGGCCATACCTGGAGTATTGTCTGCAGTTTTGGTTCCCGTATCTGAGGAAGGATTTTCTTGTGGGTTTAGAAATCAGGGAGAAGGGGTGTAATAGAATTAAAGAGTTAACTCCAGACAGGGAGGTTCTGAGTGGTGTGGCAGGCTCTAAAGTAGATAATTCTCCAGGTAGAAGGACTTTGATAAATGTCGAAGGACTTACAAGAGATGGGTCTTGGTAAATAGCAGGACCCTGGGAAGCACCGAGTTTCAGAGGAATTTTGGCGTGCATGTACACCCATCCCTTAATGTAGCAGTGTAGGTGGATACTGTGGTTAAGAAGGCTTCTGGTATACTTGCCTTTATTGTCACAATATGTGGATTTTGTAATGAATATCAAGGGTCAATGGAATGTTCCGACTCTCGTCACTAGATGGAGGTTTAGAGCAACCATATAAATACCACATTCCTCCTTGACTTCAGAGGTAGAGTGAGAGAGTGTGGAAGGAAGTCAGTCGTGGTAGATGTGAGATTAGTTTAGCTGATAGCACAGTTTAGTCTTGTAGTGTATTCTTTACTTCTCTAATTCCTCAGCAAATGTTTGAATCTCATTATGTGTAGTGTAATAAATTAGCTTTATAGAACATGGAACATAGAACATAGAACAGTACAGCACAGAACAGGCCCTTCGGCCCTCAATGTTGTGCCGAGCAATGATCACCCTACTCAAACCCATGTATCTACCCTATACCCGTAACCCAACAACCCCCCCCTAACCTTACTTTTCAGGACACTATGGGCTATTTAGCATGGCCAATCCACCTAACCCGCACATCTTTGGACTGGCTGTTCTTTGTCAACACCACAGCCTTCAAACAACAAAGAAGAACAAAGAACAAAACAGCAGAGGAACAGGCCCTTCGGCCCTCCAAGCCTGTGCCGACCATGGCAGCTGCCTCAACTAAAACTGCATGCACATACAGAGTTTGTATCCTTCCATTCCCACCCTATTCATATATTTCTCCAGATTCCCCTTAAATGCCGCTATTGTACCTGCTCCCATCACCTCCCCAGGCAGCGCTTTCCATATATTTACCACCCTCTGTGTAAAAAACCTGCCTCGCACATCTGTTCAAAACTTTTTCCCACGTATTTTAAACCTATGTCCCCTAGTACCTGACTCTCCTACCCTAGGAAAGAGCATCTGACTATCCACACTGTCCATGCCACTCATAATCTTGTAGACCTCTATCAGGTCGCCTCTCAACCTCCATCATTCCAGTGAGAACAGACTGAGTTTATCTAACCTCTCCTCATAGCTAATGCCCTCCATACCAGGCAACATCCTAGTAAACCGCTTCTGTACCCACTCCAAAGCATCCACATCCTTATGACAGTGTGGCGACCAGAATTGTCCACAATATTCTAAATGAGGCCTAACTGATGTCCTGTACAGCTGCAACATCATTTTCCATTTTTTATATTCAATGCCCCGACCGATGAAGGCCAGCATGCCGTAAGACTTCTTGACCACCTTATCCACATGCGTTGCCATTTTCACTGATCGGTGGACATGCCGCCCAGATCTCTCTGCCTGTCAGTACTCGCAATGGTTCAATCATTTATTGTGTAATTCCTACATGCATTTGACCTTCCAAAGTGCATTCCCGTACCAGCCTCCCCGGACAGACGCCGGAATGTGGCGACTAGGGGCTTTTCACAGTAACTTCATTGAAGCCGACTCGTGACAATAAGCGATTTTCATTTCATTTCATTACCTCACACTCACCCAGGTTAAACTCCATCTGCCATTTCTCCGCCCAAGACTCCAACCAGTTTCTATCCTGCTGTATCCTCTGCCAATCCTCTTCACTATCCGCAACTCCACCAATTTTTGTGTCATCTGCAAACTTACTGATCAGACCAGCTACATTTTCTTCCTGATCATTTATATACACCACAAACAACAAAGGCCCCAGAACTGATCCCTGTGGAATGCTGCTAGTCACAGCCTTCCATTCAGAAAAACACCTTCTACTGCGACCTTCCGTCTTCTGAACCCAAATCAGTTCTGTATCCAACTTGCCAGCTCTCCTCTGATCCCATGTGACTTCACCTTTTGTACCAGTCTACCATGAGGTACCTTGTGAAAGGCTTTACTGCAGTCCATGTATCCAACATCTACTGCCGTTCCCTTATCTACCATCTTTGTCACTTCCTTGAAAAACTCAATCAAGTTAGTGAGGCATGACTTCCCCCTCACAAATCCATGCTGTCCATCATTAATACGTCCATTTGTTTCCAAATGTGAGTAAATCCAATCTCTAAAAATCTTTTCCAATAATTTCCCAACCACTGGCGTAAAACTCACTGGCCTATAATTTCCTGGATTATCCCTGCTACCCTTCTTAAACAACAGAACAACGTTGGCTACTCTCCTGTCCTCTGGAACTTCACCTGTAGCCAATGAGGGTTTCATAGAATTTACAGTGCATAAGGAGGCCACTCGGCTCATCGAGTTTGCACCTGCTTTTGGAAAGAGCATCCGACCCAACAACACACCTCCCCTCCATCCACACAACCCAGTAACCCCACCCAACACAAAGGGCAATTTTGGAGTCTAAGGGAAATTTTGCATGGCCAAACTGCCTAACCTGCACATCTTTGGACTGTGGGAGGAAACCGGAGCACCCGGATGAAACCCACGCACACATGGGGAGAACATGCAGAGTCCACACAGACAGTGACCCAAGCTGGGAATCGAACCTGGGACCCTGGAGCTGTGAAGCAATTGTGCTAACCACTATGCTACCATGCTGCCCTGTATACAAAGATTACTGTCAAGACCCCAGCAATTTGCTCCCTTGCCTCCCTCAGTATTCTGGGGTAGATCCCATCAGGCCTTGGAGACTTATCTACTTTAATGCTTTTTAAGATGCCCAACACCTCCTCTTTATTAATATCAACATGACTCAGAATATCTACACTCACTTCCCAATACTTCTCATTCCCCAAATCCTTCTCTTTGTGAATACTGAAGGAAAGTATTAATTTAGTATCTCTCCCATTTCCTCTGGTTCCATACATAGATTCCCTCCAATATCATTGAATGGACCAACCCTTTCTCTGGCTACCCTCTTGCTCTTTACATATGTTGAAAACACCTTGGGATTTTCCTTCACCATCCTGAAGAACAATACAAAGAACACAACACCGTCAATACAATACTTGGGACCAATCAGATCCCAGAAAGAGGAAACTTTGATCATGTGGTGAATGTTGATCACCAGACATATCCCTGTTTGTTGCAGTGAGAGATATTTACCGTGTACGTTGGGTCAGAATCTGCTGGAGAGTCTTCCAAATTCTGAAACAAAATGTAAACAGTGAAGATTGGGTTTAGTAGCTGTTGCGAACATGAGAATTTATTAAAACCTGATTATAACGTGTCAGGAATTATGGTCTGGAAAGGTTTATATTTCCATGACAGTGCCCGATTTCTGACACAGGTGAATTCAGCAGGAGGTAAAGTACATTACACTCAGAATCTTTCACACAATCTTTCCAGTGCAGAAAGAGGCCCCTCGGTCAATCAGGTCTGTACTGGCCCTCTGGAAGAACATTAGACTGAGACCCACACCCCTGCCTTATCCCCGGAACCTTGCACATTCTCACTTTCCAGATAACAATCCAATTCCCTTTTGAATATCTCGATTTCACCTCCCTCCACCACCCTCACAGGAAGTTCATTCAACCTCTGGCTCACTTCTTCTCCTTTTGCTCTGGGGCGCTAACAATTGCACACAAAGACTCGAGACATGTACAATAGAGGCTGTATTGCTGTGTGATGCTATTCCTCCTGCGGCAGCTGTAGAATAGGATCTCAGTGACTCACACACATATTTATACACAAGCTCCCTGTGGGAGGAGCTATCCGGCAGGGGCTTACCGGAGGAACCTGTATTACAGGTACAGCCATACATCCCCCTAATGCAAGTACGCATATCTACAGTGGTTATATCACCACATGCTCATTATTGTGAATGTGTGCCCTCTAGTTCTTGATGTAAGTTTGAGTGGGAACAATTTCTCCTGTACCTACCCTGTCCGTTCAGAATGTCCAATTCACCTAAAAAGCACGTCTTTTGGGACTTGTGGGAGGAAACCGGAGCACCCAATGGAAACCCACGCAGACTCGGGGAGAACGTGCGGACTCCACACATACAGTGACCTAAGCTAGAAATCGAACCGGGGTTCCTGTGAGGCAACAGTGCTAACCACTGTGCTGCCGTGCCGCCCACATGCGGCCCTCATTTCCCTTTCACACATTCCCAATTCCCGCTGGGATACAATGGGAGGGAGAGAGCCTTCCCTATACTGAGGATGCATTGTGGGTGGCAGTAGAGTTCCCTGAGAGACGCAGAGTTCCAGCACTGCCCACCAGAAGAGAGAATTACAGATGAGTCTTTCCAACCTTTTCCCAATCCCTCCCAATGAGTGTTGCCGAGGAATATGGAGATAGTTGGGATCAGATCTCCTGCTCTCTCTCTGTATGTCACTGAGTGATGGTCCAATCACATGGTTTGTATTCATTGAGAAAATGCAATGTTGGTGTGTGCAGAGGAAATGGATCTGAAATCACAAACTGACATTGACACCAGCTCCCCCGGTGGGCCCTTTGCTGTTACACAAAGACAGACAGTAAGAAACAGCCAATCTCACCCATCGGGATCCTGTCCAACGAGGGTTTCTGTCACCTGCAGCCTGGCTCTGATCACCAGCTCTCCCTGATGAAGCTGTGAAATAAATGGTCAAAATCACCATGAAACCAGTGTTATATTGTTGACAACATTACTCTGAATGTTAAACACTTCTGAAAGCAAAGGTTAGAAAAATGATTGGAACATCAGCCTGATGGGAACAGGAGGAGGCCATTCTGCCCCTTCTGCCCGTTCCACCCATTTAATGAGATCATGGTTTATCTGTCACCTAACTCCATATCTCTGACTATTCACCACATCCATTGGATCACAGAAATCTCTGAGGCCCGATCTAACGGAACGTTTCTCAGTGTGATTTGTGGTGGGTTTTGGTGGGAGTTTCTCCCTGGCTCTGTCAGTGAGTTCCCCACCGCTATCTAACCCACGGTTAGGGTGGGATTTACCGGCTGGTCACACCACCGGGATATTCCAGTCCCACGCTGGCGCATGGGTTTCCCGGTGACGAGGCCGGTATCACACCCTTCATACCCCCCCTCCAGCCTCCTTTCATGGGCATGGCCCCACTCAGGCCCTGACCCTGGGCAGTGCCACCCGGCCACCCTGGGAGTGCTCCTGCCGGCTTGTCTTTGCCACCCGAGCACCTTGACAGTGCCAGCTTGGCAGAGATAAGGTGCCAATCAGTCAGTCCCAAGGTGCCCACATTCCAGGGGAAGGGCCAGGGGGCCACCCTGCACTATTCCTGTCCACCCAGGGATCTCCAATGGCCAAGGAGCCCTTGGCCCCCCTCCCGCTGGATGCATTCCACCTGGTCCACGTTTGTACCGAATCAGTACCGATTGGTGCCCGGCTAAGGCCTCCCTGGGGAGACCAGTAGATCCTGAGAGGCCGGGAGATCACGGGTGAGGACTGTCAAGTCAGTTTAAAACTGACTTAAACCTGCACATTGTGGGAGAGATTCTGGTCGTGCCACCTCACAGGACTTGTGTAGATCCCACGAGGCGTAGTGGCGGCTGGTAAGCTCTAGGGAGGCCTCAGCCGACATCTACCGGCCACCTCACGCTCCCGGCTGGGCGCGATGTGGCTGATCGATCACACCCTTCATCTCAGATTTAAAGTTAATAATTGATCTCGCATCAATTGGATTTGTGAAGTGCGTTCCAAACTTCACCCTTGGTCAAGAGATGTGAGGCTGAATGGCCACCTAAAATGGCAAAGGATGCTGGGAGAATTGGCCAAGTATAAGGACAAGCTGGCTGCAGTTTAAATAAACATTGATGAGAAAGCTGCAGCCTAGACATCGCAATGCACAGGAAATAGGCCATCTTCAGGCCATCCCGGGGACAGTCGAACTGCCCAGTCAATCCCGCTTGTTTACCGGAAACAGCGGCACCTACACTCCTTATTTGGAAAGGCCTACGTGCCCCCAGCACCTGCAGGCATGGCCGATCAGTGCTCACCCCCGAAATCAGTGAGACAGCCCCTGATTGGACTTAACCAATCAGGGTGATCGAACCATGAACAATTGATTGGCAATGACCCAGAGACCATCCAAAAGGGCACAGAATGGAAAGAAGAGCCGAGACAGAGCATCAGACCAGACCCAGGACCGAACATCGAGGACTCCAGGAGGCAGCACACAGATAACGGACAATATCTGTTTGCTACTTGCTAGTCACTCTGAAGTTAAGTTAAGGTCTAGTATGAACCTTTAGTACTCTGTAGAATAACTTGTGTTCATGATGTGATTGATTAACTGTGGCAGTGTGTGAATGTGAATAAAGACTACTTGATTTAACAAGTTGACTCGCAGTCATTGTCCACCATAACTGGGTTAAAGACACACTGCGTTAGCAACAGAACTGGCGGCTCTGGTGGGATATTGACAAGAAATAACTTTGTGGCTCCGATATCGATTGCAACAAAACCTAATATTCCCGTAAATTTAGTCTGAGCCTGAATTGTCACACACACACACACACACAATTTACAGTGCAGAAGGAGGCCATTCGGCCCATCGAGTCTGCACCGGCTCTTGGAAAGAGCACCCTACCCAAGGTCAATAACTCCACCCTATCCCCATAACCCAGTAACCACACCCAACGCTGACGGCAATTTTGGACACCAAGGGCAATTTATCATGGCCAATCCACCTAACCTGCACATCTTTGGACTGTGGGAGGAAACCGGAGCACACGGAGGAAACCCACGCACACACGGGGAGGATGTGCAGATTCCGCACAGACAGTGACCCAAGCCGGAATCGAACCTGGGACCCTGGAGCTGTGAATTAAGATAGCAGACGCCCCACGTGATGGACAGGACTTAAAGTAAATCAAAGCGAGTGGGTGGTCTATATTGAAATCTTATTTAAACGCAAAACCCAAAGGTGTGTACTCCGTATCGGACAAATACTGATGTTTCTCGGGAAATTGGTATTAATTGCATGTGTTACTTACTGAGAGGACAGGGTCAACTAGTCAGTTTACATTAGAACTCGGAGGGATTAGGACCGGAACATAGTCTCAAAGCCGTACCCGCAGTCCGATCCACTCCCTACCCCTTGTCCTTGAGAATGACAGGAGGTAGCGCAGGTAGAGAATTGTCCCATACGGGAAGAGAAAATACGAGAGGACATAAAGAACAAAGGGTGGCCCCAGAATTTTGTTCAAATACCGAGACAGGTCACGGAGCCTTAGGACAGAAGCACTGGGATGATTTGACGAAGGCTCAGGGAAAGCAAGCAGCCAAATACAAGAAGGCGATGGCCATCGTCTGCTGCTTAGCGCAGTTAGTAGGAACTGAACGGGATTTAAAAACCGTTCATGAACAAGTAGAAAAATCAAATCAGTTGCAGGAGGAGAAGGAGGAAGAAATGAGAAACCTCCAGAAAGAACAGGAGGAAGAGATCAGGAATTTAAAAGAGAAAAAGGAGGAAGACATGAAAAAGCTGGAGGAGGAAAAGGAGAAAGAAATAAAGAAGCTAAAAGAGGAAAGGGAGGAAGAGGTGAGGAAGTTAAAGGAGGGGAAAGAGGAGGAGATCAAGAGACTAAAAGAACAGCAGCAGGAGGGGATGCAGCAAACTAAAGCAGACAAGGACAGAGAAAAAGGTGAATTAACATGGGCCAATCAGAGAGCTTAGTACATCTGGGTAGTTGTCAGGCCCAATGGGAGAAAACCGACCAAAACGCCCAACGTGCTGTCTTGGCCAGAGATGAAGCTGAGAACACGGTGACATGCCGAGAGACCAGGTACACCAATCTGCAGGCAGCAATTGTCATGTGAGGGTCCCTTTAAGAAAAAGGTGTTTTATCAAATGGCTGCAGTGATGTCATTGTGTGGGTCGAGCTGGGCTGTGGCTCTGAGTTTTCTGGTTTTGTTTTTAGTTGGGAGCTGAATTCAAACAAAGATGGTATATATTTGGTCTGTCTCTCTGAATGCTACAGAATGTCTCCAGACCACTTGATAACTTCAAATTAATAACTGTTTTCTGTAAGGAATTCAAACCTACTGTTTGGTAGAAAAGGGTGTTTGGTTCATGAATGTTGTTAGTAAAGTTATTAAGGGTTACCTATAGAGTACTGTATCTTATAGAACATATAGAACATAGAACAGTACAGCACAGAACAGGCCCTTCGGCCCTCGATGTTGTGCCGAGCAATGATCACCCTACTCAAACCCACGTATCCACCCTATACCCGTAACCCAACAACCCCCCCCCTTAACCTTACTTTTTTAGGACACTACGGGCAATTTAGCATGGCCAATCCACCTAACCCGCACATCTTTGGACTGTGGGAGGAAACCGGAGCACCCGAAGGAAACCCACGCACACACGGGGAGGACATGCAGACTCCGCACAGACAGTGACCCAGCCAGGAACCGAACCTGGGATCCTGGAGCTGTGAAGCATTTATGCTAACCACCATGCTACCGTGCTGCCCACCTTTGGGGGGTATTTGTGTTGGTAGTTGATAAGATGTTCAATGTGTGTTTATAAAATGTTAACTGTATTCAGAGAATAAACATTATTTTGTTTAAAAATATGTAAGCTCTCTGTTGCATCACACCTATAGATTGGGCCCATGTGTTCCCCATATCCAAAATCTATTAAAAGTTGTAGGTCAGGTGAACTCAATGATATACTTTGGTGTTCCCTAAACCCTGGTGCATTACACAATAAAAACACTCCATCAAGCCAGTAAAGAGCAGAGACAAGCAACCGCTGAGAGACCTCAGGCCAAGTGTGATTGCTGCTCAATAAAACAGGCAAGCCTGACTTTGCAGACCAGTTTAAATAAGGTGGTTTTCCGACCACTTCAAGCCTCGTGGCTTCTTTAAAAAAACCTTCAGAGTCGATATTGTGGTGATATCATGGTTGTGTTGTAATTCACCGATTGACCACTAGGAGTCTCATTAGTGTATAAGTGAATGTTAGAGTCAGGTGACCTCAGACTGACTGGAAGCTGGAAGAGCGAGTTTGCTTGTTCATGATCAGAATGTTATTCATTTGTTTTGTATATAGTGACCCAGAATTAATGTTAATAAATCGTTTGTAGCTTTAGGTCCAAGTGACCTTGACATATAATCAGGCCATCTGACAAGAACATTACAGATATTTTACTTTAATTGGATAAACTTCCCATGTACACGCAAACATTTCAACCTGCAAATTCAGAGGAGGCCACTCAGCCCCTCGAGCCTGTTCCACCATTCAATAATATCAATAATAATAGGAACTTCAGAGAGTCATGAATACCGCCCAGTCAATCACACAAACCTGCCTCCCATCCATCGATTCCATCTACACCTCCCGCTGCCTGGGGGAAAGCAGGCAGCATAATCAAGGATCCCTCCCACCCTGCTTACTCACTTTTCCAACTTCTTCCATCGGGCAGGAGGTACAGAAGTCGGAGAACACGCACGAACAGACTCAAAAACAACTTCTTCCCCACTGTCACCAGACTCCTAAATGACCCTCTTATTGACTGACCTCATTAACACTACACCCTGTATGCTTCAACCGATGCCAATGCTTATGTAGTTACATTGTATATCTTGTGTTGCCCTATTATGTATTCTCATGTATTTTCTTGAATTGTTTAATTCCCTTTTCTTCCATGTACTGAATGATCTGTTGAGCTGCTTGCAGAAAAATACTTTTCACTGTACCTCGGTACACGTGACAATAAACAAATCCAATCCAATCCAATCCAATCCAATATCATGGCTGATCCGATCGTAACCTCGACTGCACATTTCTGCCGACCCCCGATAACCTTTCTCCTACAGACTCCGATAACCTTTCTCCTGACGACCCCTGATAACTTTTCTCCTACAGACCCCTGATGACCTTTCTCCTGCTGACCCCTGATAACCTTTAACCTCCCGACGCCGATAACCATTCAAGTGTCGACCCCGATAACCTTTCTCCTGCCAAACCCCGATCACCTTTCCCACAATTCCTCTCCACATCCACCCTGTCAAGACCGCTCTGGATCTGAAAGGTTTCGATTGAGTCGCCTCTCACTCTTACTCCAGTCGATACAAAACCAACCTCTCCAACCTTTCCTCATAAGACAACCCGCTCATTCCTGGTATTAGTCTAGTAAACCTTCACTCAACTGGTTCAAACACATTTACATCTTTCCTTCAATAAGGAGACCAACACTGTACACAATACTCCAGATGTGGTCTCACCAATGCCCTGTACAACTGAATCATAACCTCCCTACTTTTGTAATCAATTCCCCCTCACAGTAAACAGTAATATTCTATTAACTTCCCTAATTACAGGGCAGCACGGTGGCCAAGTGGTTAGCACAACCGCCTCACGGCGCTGAGGTCCCAGGTTCGATCCCGGCTCTGGGTCACTGTCTGTGTGGAGTTTGCACATTTTCCCCGTGTCTGCGTGGGTTTCGCCCCCACAACCCAAAAATGTGCAGAGTCGGTGGATTGGCCACGCTAAATTGCCCCTTAATTGGAAAAAATAATTGGGTAATCTAAATTTATCAAAAAAAAACTTCCCTAATTACTTGCTGTGTCTGTACACTACCAGCATTTTGTGATTCATGCACTAGGACACCCAGATCCCTCTGTAACTCAGAGCTCTGCAATCTCTCACTATTTAGATAATAAGCTTCTTTTTTATTCTACCTGTCAAAATGAAGAATTTCACATTTGCCCACATTGTGCTCCATTTGCTGGATCTTTGTCCAGTCACTGAATCTATCTCTGTCTCTGTGTAGTTTCCTTATGTCCTGGTTCTGTGACAATATCCTGGCAGTGCTCGTTTGAGGGTTTGTCCATTCATTAATTCTGTTAATTGTTCATTTGATACTGAAAAGAATACAAGAGGAGAGTGATGGGACACTGGAGTGGGTGAGGGGGAGGCAGACCTGTGCAATGTTGCATTCTGTAAATGAATCCGGTATTGAATAAAAGATTGGCGTCCGATTCTCTATTTCAGCATCAGCCGTCACAATCAGTGAACATTCCCTCATTCTGGAATTCTGTCCAATTCCATCGCCATCAACTCAAACTTTTCACACATACCCGATCTTTTTCTATGAAAATTAAAAATAAATTAGTTTCCAAAACTAAAGCTGCAGCCAACGTGAGAATAAAGGATAATTTCAGCTCCTCTGAGGAGTTTGTCCAGATTGTAACTCTGTTCTTAATGACGGGGAAACTCCCAGACTCCATCTCCAGCCTGCACAGAGTGAGCTGATCCCAGATGGAATGACAGTCGGGGCTACAGTTGGTCTGAACACCGAGTGGATATGAAAGGAAAATTGTTCAGTATTCCCACTCCATACACTGGGAATCATGGCTGGAAATGTGTGTGTACATGTTATTGAATATCTGTGTGTAAGTATATGTGAACGTGTACACGTGTCTGTGTGTCTGTGTACATTTGGGAATGTGTGTCTGTTTGTAGATATTTTGGTCTATCTTTGTACCAGTGAAGGTGTGTGTGTATTGTTTATATGTTACACACAGTATTAAATGTATTACCACACGGGGCTAATAATGGTCCATTCCACACTGGATTCCCTGCTCTCTATCGATTCTCTGCAGTGTTGCTGAAATGGGTCCATTTTGAGTCAGGCTTTCCCACAGTTTCACCATTTATACAACAAGTGACATAATTCACCTGCTTTCCCTGACCCTCTGTTCAGTGTGATAGAAACATACCTTTAATCTCACTGTACACAGACGAAGTTGGCTGCTGTAATGCCTGAGGGAAAATAGAGACATGTTAGAAATTGTGATTGTGTAACACGTGCACAAGGAGAGGCACATTTGGAAATGTTCTACATTCTAATGATAGCTGCTTATGGGAAAAAGGGATTTATTTTACTTCGTGTCGATCGATGAGAGGAGCTTCCCTAATTGCTACGTTTTGACGTGTGGGCTGGGGAGAGGGGGCGATGGTCTGAGGCTGGGATTGGACAGTGTTGGAGATTGGAAAGTGGAGATAGTAATTCATAGAATCAAAGAATCTTAGAATTTACAGTGTGGAAGGAGGCCATTCGGCCCATCGAGTCTGCACCGGCCCTTGGAAAGGGCACCCTACCCAAGCCCACACATTGACCCTAATCCCAAGAGCCAATAACCGCAAGCAAACTTTTTGGACACTGAGGGTAATTTAGCTTGGCCAATCCACCTAACCTGGACTGTGGGAGGAAACCGCAGCTCCCGGAGGAAACCCACACACAAATGGGGAGAACATGCAGACTCCACACAGACAGTGACCCAAGCCAGGAATCTAACCTGGGACCCTGGAGCTGTGAAGCAACTGTGCTAACCACTATGCTACAGTGCTGCCTTTAAAGAGCACCCTACCTATACCCATACCTCCACCCTATCCCCACACCTCCACCCTACCCTGTAACCCCACCGAACCGTCTTTTGCCACGAAGGGCAATTTAGCATTCCCAATCCACCTCACCTGCACATCTTTAGATAGTGGGAGGAAACCGGAGCACCCGGAGAAATCCCATGCAGGCACAGGGAGAATGTGCAGACTCCGCTCAGTGACCCAAGCTGGGAATCGAACCTGGAACCCTGGAGCTGTGAAGCAACTGGGCTAACCACTGTGCTACCGTGCTGCCAACCTGACACAGTGAGCCTCTGACATGAGAATTGAGCAGCAAGATCCCGGTGATCCAGTTGGGAAGCCAGCATGGTTGGCACGTTGCTTAGTCACTGAGCCCAATCCCATTGGTTGTGATTGGTGGGTGGACCCATCAATACAATAATTGGGACCAATCAGATCCCAGAAATAGGAAACTTTGAACCTGTGGTGAATGTTGATCACCAGACATATGCCTGTTTGTTGTCGTGAGAGATATTTACCGTGTACGTTGGGTCAGAATCTGCTGGAGAATCTTTCAAATTCTGAAACAAAATGTAAACAGTGAAGATTGGGTTTAGTAACTGTTGTGAAAATGAGAGTTTACTAAAACCTGATTATAATGTATCAGGAATTATAGTCTGGAAAGGTTTATATTTCCATGACGGTGCCCGATTTCTGACACAGGTGAATTCAGCAGGAGGTAAAGTACATTACACGCAGAATCTTTCACACAATCTTTCCAGTGCAGAAAGAGGCCCCTCGGCCCATCAGGTCTGTACTGGCCCTCTGGAAGAACATTAGACTGAGACCCACACCCCTGCCTTATCCCCGGAACCTTGCACATTCTCACTTTCCAGATAACAATCCAATTCCCTTTTGAATATCTCGATTTCACCTCCCTCCACCACCCTCACAGGAAGTTCATTCAACCTCTGGCTCACTTCTTCTCCTTTTGCTCATTATTGTGAATGTGTGCCCTCGAGTTCTTGATGTACGTTTGAGTGGGAACAGTTTCTCCTGCACAAAATATTTGCCGATGATACAAAGTTGGGTGGGAGGGTGAGCTGTGAGGAGGATGCAGAGATGCTTCAGCAGGATTTGGACAGGCTGAGTGAGTGGGCACATGCATGGCAGATGCAGTATACTGTGGATAAATGTGAGGCTATCCACTTCAGTAACAAAAATAGGAAGTCAAATATAATTTGAGTGGATATAAATTGGGAGAGGTGGATAATCAGCGAGACCTGGGTGTCCTCATGCATCAGTCGCTGAAAGTAAGTGCGCAGGTACAGCCGGCAGTAAAGAAGGCAAATGGTCGGCTGGCCTTCATAGCGAGAGGATTTAAATACAGGAATAGAGATGTTTTACTGGAATTGTATGGGGAATTGGTGAGGCCACACCTGGAGTATTGTCTGCAGTTTTGATGTCCTTATCTGAGGAAAGATGTTCTTGTGGGTATAGAAATCAGGGAGAAGGAGTGTAATAGAATTGAAGAGATTCACAGAGGCAGAGAGGAGGTTCTGAGTGGTCTGGCAGGCTCTAAAGTAGATAAATCTCCAGGTAGAAGGACTTTGATGAATGTAGAAGGCACTTACAAGAGAGGGATCTTGGTAAATAGCAGGACCCTGGGAAGCACCGAGTTTCAGAGGCATTTTGGAGTGCATGTACACCCATCCCTTAATGTAGTAGTGTAGGTGGATACAGTGGTTAAGAAGGCTTCTGGTGTACTTGCCTTCATTGTCACAATATGTGGATTTTGTAATGAACATAAAGGGCATAAAGGGCAGGAGGTTTTTACCCAGAGGGTGGTGGGAGTTTGGAATTTGCTGCCTGAATGGGTGGTGGAGGCAGAGACCCTCAGAACATTGAAGAAGTATTTAAATGTACATTAGAATGCCAGGGCAGACAAGGCTCTGGGCCACGTGCTGGGAAATGGCTTTGGAATAGTTCGGTGTATTTGACCAGCTGAGATGTGATGGGCCGAAGGGCCTTTTCTGTGCTGCATGAATCTCTGAGCAACAATTCCTGATGGAGCGAGGGACACACACATCCCAAGAAAGATTGAAATGAATCTGGAGCTATGTCACTGAGTGATGGTCCAATCACATGGATTGTATTCATTGAGAAAATGCAATGTTGGTGTGTGCAGAAGAAATGGATCTGAAATCACAAACTGACATTGACACCAGCTCCCCCGGTGGGCCCTTTGCTGTTACACAAAGACAGACAGTAAGAAACAGCCAATCTCACCCATCGGGATCCTGTCCAACGAGGGTTTCTGTCACCTGCAGCCTGGCTCTGATCACCAGCTCTCCCTGATGAAGCTGTGAAATAAATGGTCAAAATCACCATGAAACCAGTGTTATATTGTTGACAACATTACCCTGAATGTTAAACACTTCTGAAAGCAAAGGTTAGAAAAATGATTGGAACATCAGCCTGATGGGAACAGGAGGAGGCCATTCTGCCCCTTCTGCCCATTCCACCCATTTAATGAGATCATGGTTTATCTGTCACCTAACTCCATATCTCTGACTATTCACCACATCCATTGGATCACAGAAATCTCTGAGGCACGATCTAACGGAAAGTTTCTCAGTGTGATTTGTGGTGGGTTTTGGTGGGAGTTTCTCCCTGGCTCTGTCAGTGAGTTCCCCACCGCTATCTAACCCACGGTTAGGGTGGGATTTACCGGCTGGTCACACCGCCGGGATATTCCAGTCCCACGCCGAGGAATGGGTTTCCCGGTGACGAGGGCGGCACCCAACCCTTCAGACCCCCCCCCCCCCACCCACCCACCATCCTCCTTTCATGGGCATGGCCCCCCGCAGCCCCTGACCCTGGGCAGTGCCACCCAGGCACCCGGCCACCCTGGGAGTGCTCCTGCCGGCTTGGCAGTGCCACCCGGCACCTTGGCAGTGCCAGCTTGGCAGAGCTGAGGTCCCAGCCAGTCAGTGCCAAGGTGCCCACATTCCAGGGGAGGGCCAGGGGGCCACCCTGCTCTATTCCTGGCAACCCAGGGGCCCCCGGCGGCCCTGGGAGATCCCCCGGGTGCCATTCAGCCTGGTCCATGTTTGTGTGGCCCAGTACTGAGCGGTGCCGGCTGAGGGCTCCCTGGGGAGGCCGGAACATCCTGGGAGGCGGGTAGATTGTGGGTAAGCACGCTTCAATAGGTTTATAACCAACTGGAGCATGGTCTGGTCCCGCCCATTGTGGGCCGGATTCTGCTCACCCCTCCTCACGGGAATTGGGTAGATCCCGGGAGGCATCGTGGCTGCCGGGAAGCCTGAGGAAGGCCTCACCCAGCCCCTCCCGGCCACCTCGCGCTCCCGATCGGGCCCATCTTGGCCGGTCGATCACACCCTTCATCTCAGATTTAAAGTTAATAATTGATCTCCCATCAATGACCATTTGTGGAAGTGAGTTCCAAACTTCACCCTTGGTGAAGAGATGTTTCCCAATTTCCCTCCTGAAAAATTTGGCTCTGCATTTTACACGATGGACGGAATTTATTTGCGGTGACAGGGGTCCTGCACGCCTGTTGGAGAACTGATAGAAACACTTGTTGCCTTTCAATGGGAGGCCCACTACATTTACCAGGCAAGCAGGCACCTACCTGGACACCTCGGGCCTCCCCTCAGATTAAGCCCCCAGCACAGCAGAGATTCCCGCCCCAAAAGCAGCCGCCCAATCAGAGGCTGTCCCCTCTGCAGCAGCGCTTCCAGAAGGAGTGGCTGCTGACACTAGGCCCTCACCAGGAATCATCACTGGATCCCTGGAGACAGAGGCCAGTGGGTTGGGATGGGGGTCACAGGGAGAGGGGTCACTGGTAAGGATTGGAGTGGATCAGCTGCAAGGTGATAGCTTTCAGTCGGCCTCTCCTTCCCAATATAAGTTGGTTCAAAGACTCCCAGGTGGCCTATAATTGCTGGGCCCTCGAGGATTCCGTATTTCATGTTCTTTTGGCCGTGTGAGGCTGAGATCCTGTTTCATTATTTGAGGGGCTTCTGCTCAAGTATTATTCCCACATCAGCCCCACCCTCCCTGTCCAGGGGCTGCAATGCATCATGACAACTCTTCTCCCCCACCTTCAGAATAGATATTTTACTTTAATTGGATAAACTTCCCATGTACACACAAATATTTCAACCTGCAAATTCAGAGGAGGCCACTCAGCCCCTCGAGCCTGCTCCAATATTCAATAATATCATGGCTGATCCGATCGTAACCTCAACCGCACATTCCTGCCGACCCCCGATAACCTTTCACCTGCCGACCCCCGATAACATTTCTCCTGCCGACCCCCGATAACCTTTCTCCTGCTGACCCTGATAACCTTTCTCCTCCCGACCCCCGATAACATTTCTCCTGCCGACCCCCGATAACCTTTCACCTGCCGACCCCCGATAACCTTTCTCCTGCCGACCCCCGATAACCTTTCCACTGCCGACCCCCGATAACCTTTCTCCTGCTGACCCCCAAAAATCTTTCTCCTGCCGACCCCAGATAACCATTCTCCTGCCGACCCCTGATAACCTTTCCCCTGCCGACCCCGATAACCTTTCTCCTGCCGACCCCCGATAACCTTTCTCCTGCCGACCCCCGATAACCTTTCTCCTGCTGACCCCCAATAACCATTCTCCTGCTGACCCCCGATAACCTTTCTCCTGCTGACCCCCGATAACCTTTCACCCTCTTGTTAATGAAGAATCTCTCTCGTTCTGCCTTAAAAATATTCACAGATTCTGCTTCCTCTGCCTTTTGAGGAAGAGAGTTCCAGAGACTCACCATCCTCTGAGTGAAACATTTCTTCTCATCTCTCTCTTAAATTGCCAACCCTTTATGTTTAAACCATAACACATAGTTCTGGATTTTCCCACAATTCCTCTACACATCCGCCCTGTCAAGACCGCTCTGGATCTGAAAGGTTTCGATTGAGTCGCCTCTCACTCTTACTCCAGTCGATACAAACCCAACCTCTCCAACCTTTCCTCATAAGACAACCCGCTCATTCCTGGGATTAGTCTAGTAAACCTTCACTCAACTGGTTCCAACACATTTACATCTTTCCTTCAATAAGGAGACCAACACTGTACACAATACTCCAGATGTGGTCTCACCAATGCCCTGTACAACTGAATCATAACCTCCCTACTTTTGTAATCAATTCCCCCTCACAGTAAACAGTAACATTCTATTAACTTCCCTAATTACTTGCTGTGTCTGTACACTACCAGCATTTTGTGATTCATGCACTAGGACACCCAGATCCCTCTGTAACTCAGAGCTCTGCAATCTCTCACCATTTAGATAATAAGCTTCTTTTTTATATTTCCTTATATATTATCCTGTCAGTGCTCGTTTGAGGGTTTGACCATTCATTAATTCTGTTAATTGTTCATTTGATGCTGAAAAGAATACAAGAGGAGAGTGATGGGACACTGGAGTGGGTGAGGGGTGAGGCAGACCTGTGCAATGTTGCATTCTGTAAATGAATCCGGTATTGAATAAAAGATTGGTGTCCGATTCTCTATTTCAGCATCAGCCTTCACAATCAGTTAACATTCCCTCATTCTGGAATTCTGTCCAATTTCATCACCATCAACTCAAACGGAATGAATTTTCACACATACCGGATCGTTTTCTGAGACAAATTGTCACTAAAATTCCTCCAATAAGCACAGGCACAGCAGCCAGAATGACATAGACAGGTATCAGCATCGAAACTTGATCAGCTTGTGTTTCATTAACTGTGAAAGGAAATCACATGTTTCAGCCCAAAGGAAACAAATAGAACTTGCATTTAAAGAGGATCTGGGACACAATAACCTATCCCGAGGGGATTCACAATCCTGATACACAGCAAGATATGGAGCAACAGGGGGAGATGGTCAAAGGAATGGGTTTCAAGGGGAATGTTAAAGGAGGAACGAGAGGGGGAGAGGTTTCGGGAAGCAATTCCAGAACTTTAGGATCCAGGCAGCTGAGGGCACGACTGCCAATGTTGGAGCGATTAATATTGGGAATGGGGCAAGTGATCAGAATGGCAGCAGCTCAGAGATCAGAGGGTTATGGGGTTGGGGGAGATTGCAGAGATAGGGAGGAGTTAGGACGTGTAGGATGTGGGGCTGGTGGAGATTACAGAGATAGGGATGGGTGGGGACATGGAGGATGTGGGGCTGAGGGAGGTTACAGAGATAGGGAGGGGTGAGGACATGGAGGATGTGGGGCTGGAGGAGATTACAGAGATAGGGAGGGGTGAGGAGTGGACTATGTGGGGCTGAGGGAGGTTACAGAGATAGGGAGGGATGACGACGTGGAGGATGTGGGGCTGGAGGAGATTACAGAGATAGGGAGGGATGACGACGTGGAGGATGTGGGGCTGGAGGAGTTACAGAGATAGGGAGGGGTGAGGAGTGGACTATGTGGGGCTGAGGGAGGATACAGAGATAGGGAGGGATGACGATGTGGAGGATGTGGGGCTGGAGGAGATTACAGAGATAGGGAGGGATGACGACGTGGAGGATGTGGGGCTGGAGGAGTTACAGAGATAGGGAGGGGTGAGGAGTGCACTATGTGGGGCTGAGGGAGGTTACAGAGATAGGGAGGGGTGGGGATATGGAGGAGGTGGGCAGCATGGTAGCATAGTAGTTAGCACAATTGCTTCACAGCCTCAGGGTCCCAGGTTTGATTCCCCGCTGGGTCACTGTCTGTGCGGAGTCTGCACGTTTTCCCCGTGTGTGCGTGGGTTTCCTCCGGGTGCTCCGTTTTCCTCCCACAGTCCAAAGATGTGCAGGTTACGTGGATTGGCCATGCTAAATTGCCCTTAGTGTCCAAAATTGCCCTTAGTTGTGGGTGGGGTTACTGGGTTATAGGGATAGGGTGGAGATGTGAGCATGGGTAGGGTGCTCTTTCCAAGAGCCGGTGCAGACCCGATGGGCCAAATGGTCTCCTTCTGTACTGTAAATTCTATGAAAAAAAATCTATGTGGGGTTGGAGGAGATGACAGAGATAAGGAGGGGTGAGGACATGGAGGACGTGGGGCTGGAGGAGATTACAGAGATGGGGAGGGGTGAGGACATGGAGGATTTGGGGCTGGGAGAGGTTATAAAGGCAGGGAGGGGTGAGGACGTGGGGCTGGAGGAGGTTACAGAGATAGCGAGGGGTGAGGATGTGGAGGATATGGGGTTGGAGGAGAATATGGGGTTGAAGGATGAATACATAATTTGCAACAAATAACTGTCGCTGTCAAAATCTTGGAAGTCCCTCCCTAACAGCACTGTGGGTGTACCTACACCATTAGGCCTGCAGCAGTTCGAGAAGTCAGCTCAGCACCACCTTCTCCAGGGCAATTAGGGATGGCACATTGCCAATAATGCCCACCAAATATGAATATGAAACAAACAGCTCGAGGCACCACATTGATAAAAACCTGAGTAAACAAAGGAGAGGGAGAAAGATAGAAACAAAGAGATGGAGAGAAACAGAGAAACATCAATGTATTTAAGATATGGAAGACAGAATCTCTCTGTGAGTAAGACCACATGAGTTCACACAGTCGATTTTCTAATGTGTTCTCTTTACCATCGGGGATTGTGATATTTATCATTTACATACCTCCGATACAGTCATGAGTAAGTGGTGATTACTTCAGGATATTGTTATGGAAACTGTACTTATTGGTTACATTCAGCTGTGATCCATTCCCACTGATATCTCCCCACACTGAGCAGTAATAGACGGCAGTGTCACTGGGCTGCACGTTGCTGATTGTCAGGATGAAGGTTTTATTGGCCGTGTCTCGGGAAGGATGGAAACGCTCAGTGAAACCCGGACTCCGTTGTGTGTTGTTCTTTATATCATGTGTTAAAACCCTCTCGATGGCCGGGATTCTCCCCTACCTGGCGGGGCGGGGGTCCCGGTGTACCGGAGTGGCGAGAACCACTACGGAATTCTCCGCACCTTTAGGGGCTAGGCCTGCGCCGGAGTGGTTGGCGCCCCGCTGACTGACGCGAACGGCCTTTGGCGCCCCGCGGACATGGCATCATGTGGAGGAGGAGGATACCTGCTCCTGGTTCCTGTCAAGGTCACCGCAGCCGACCTCAGGATCGTTCCAGGGTTCAAGCGGGGACCTGTGAGGCATTTCCCAACCGACAGCCCGCAAGTGAACCTGTGAATTCACGAATGTCCGGTTTTCCCGCGCAGCTAACTATATAAACTTCAACCTGGACGAGGCCCAACAGGATGCCCGGGAGGTAGGATTCTCCGCTATGGCCGGGATACTCCAGATCCAGGGGGTAATAGATCACACGCATGGCGACTGGCTCGCACCGGGGCATCACGGAGTTCCCTTCATCAACAGAAAGGGATTCCACTCCCTGAACCTCCAACTTGTGTGTGACCACCACATGGAGATCGTGCTCGTGTGTGCACACTTCCCCGGGAGTGTGCACGGCAGCTGCATCCTGGGACAGTCAGAGATCCCCGACATCTTCGAAGGACACCCCAGGGTGAAGGGCTGGCCGTTGGGGGATAAGGGGTAGCCGCTGAGGGCCTGGCTAATGCCGCCAGTGCGGAGGCCGGAGACCGAGGCAGAGACCCGATATAACGAGGCCCATGTGGCCGCCCGGGCTGTCATTGAGCGGGGCATCGGACTGCTGAAAATGCAGTTCCCATTCATCGGCCGCTCTGGTGGTGCCCTGCAGTACACGCCCCGGAGAGTTGTCTGCTTTGGGGTGGTCTGCTGTGCCCTCCACATCCTGGCACAGAAGCGGGTTGACGTGCTGGAGGTAGAGACGTATCATACGGCCACCTCTGAAGAGGAGGCGCTGGAACAGGAGGGGCTGGAGAACGAGCCCGGGGAGGACCCACACGAGATGGAGCACAGTCGGTGGTGGTGAGGGTCCAGCATGCCCGAAAGGACCAGGGAAACCCTAATCCTCGCCCGCTTCACCTCAGGACAGAGGGGCAGCTGGATTGAGCTCCGGATGCCCCTGCGTCCTCTGGCTCTGCCAGACCTGGCAGCTCCCCACTGTGTGCACCATGGCGTTGATGCCCTCAGCAATGCCCCTCTGTGAGCGGGCCATTCTCTGCAATGCCTCAGCAATGCCCACCTGCCTCTGTGAATTGAACATGCCCTGGAGTGCCTCAGCAATGCCCACCTGAGACTGGGACATGGTCCACAGCACCTGGAAAAGGGCCACCTGTGTCTGGGACATACTGCCGAGGCTCTCAGCCACGGCCCTCACTGATATTCCAGACCAGATGGATGGGGATGGAAAAGGGCTGGGAATCGCACTACTGAGAATATCACAGCTGTACTGCGGGAGGACCCCTCAGAGGCTCATACAGTGCGGCAATATGGGTAGAGCTCAGGAATAGGAAGGGTGCAGTTACAATGTTGGGGGTTTACTACAGGCCTCCCAGCAGCCAGCGGGAGATAGAGGGGCAGATATGTTGGCAGATTTTGGAAAGGTGTAAAAGCAACAGGGTTGTTATGTGCGTGATTTTAACTTCCCCTATATGGACTGGGACCTCCCCTCTGTGGACTGGGACTCACTTTGTGCGAGGGGTTTGGATGGGGCAGAGTTTGTAAGAAGCATCCAGGAGGGCTTCATGAAACAAAATGTAGATAGTCCAACTCAGGAATGTGCCGTACCGGACCTGGTATTGGGGAATGAGCCGCTCAGGTGGTCAAAGTTTCAGGAGGGAGCATTTCAGGAAGAGTGACCATGGGCAAAATTCCCCGACCCCCAGCAGGGTCGGAGAATCGCCTGGGGCACCTAAAATCCCGCCCCCGCCGAGGCAGAGATTCTCCGCCACCCGGGAAGTGGCGGGGGCAGGAATCTCGCCACTTCGATCGGAGAGGCCCCTGCGGTGATTCTCCGGCCCGCTTGGGCCGAAGTCCCGCAACTGGGAGGCCTCTCCCGCCGCCGAGGTTTAAACCACCTCTGGAACGGCGGGATCAGCGGCGCGGGCGGGATCAGCGGCGCGAGCAGGCCCCCGGGGTCCTGGGGGGGGGGGGACGGGGGGCGATCGAACCCCGGGGGGTGCCCCCTCGGTGGCCTGGCCCGCGATCGGGGCCCCCCGCTCAGACTCCGGGCCAGTGCCCTGGGTGCACTAGTTTCTTCCGCGGCCGCCACGGCCTCCGCCATGGCGGAAGCGGAAGAGAACTCCACATCGCGCATGCGCCGGCAGTGATGTCAGCGGCCAGCTGCCGCTGACATCACTGCCGGCGCATGCGCGGACCGGCGAAAGCCTTTCGGCCAGCCCCGCTGCCGGGGAGCCGGTTTTTGCGCCGGTCTTCTGGTGGCAACAGCTCTGGCGTGGGGCTGGCTCCCAAAGGTGGGGAGAATTCCCCACCTTTGGGGAGGCCCGACCCCTGAGTGGTTGGCGCCACTCCCCTACTCCGGACCCTCCGTCACGCCGGGTAGGGGAGAATCCAGCCCCATAATTCAGTGGGTTTTGAGGTACTGTTGGATAAACGTGAGACTAGTGCTCAGAGTGAAGGCTAATTATAACAATATTAGGAGGTACTGAAAAATATAGATAATAATAACCTTTATTAGTGTCACAAGGAGGCTAAAATTCACACAGCTATTAAGTTACTGTGAAAATCCTCGCCACTACGGCACATGCTCGGGTAAACCGAGGGAGAATTCTGAGGCACGTATTTCTGGAATTGTGGGAGGAATCCGGAGCACCCGGAGGAAACCCAAGTAGGCGCAGGGAGAGCGTGCAGACTCCGCACAGATAGTGACCCAAGCCGGGAATCAAATCTGGGTCCCAGGCACTGTTATGCAACAGTGCTAATCACTGTGCTACTGTGCCCCCCTTGGGGCAGATGTTTGTGGGTTAATCAACATCTGGCATGAGGGAGGCTGTGGTGTTCTTTGTGTTGCTGATTTCAGGATGGTTGGCGTATTGTTCACTATAACCACAAAATAGCTTGAACTTAAACAAAGCTGTAAATTTATTCACAATACTAACTTGTATTCGACACGTAAACAATTGATTAATAACATTTAAACACACTCATCTACAGCTAATCTCACTATTGATATGACTAGGATCTGCTCTCCCTTACACTATCTGTACTTCTGACTCTCTCTAGCTAACTCCTGTACACACTCCCACAAGGCTCAGCACTACTGCCTGAAATAGTTGTAACCGTAGCTCCCTCTAGTGGCGACTCGAGACACTTCATAAACTCTTGCAGTTCTTACAGATATGATAATACCACAGGAGGATTTCAAATGTCAGTTAATAGGAATTCAGGATTGGTTTCGGCATGTTCCTGTGAGGAAGAAACATACGGATGGCAAGTTTTGGGAACCCTGGAAATTGTGAGGCCAGTCCAAACGGAGAAGGAAGCAATTGTAAGGGTGAGAAGACTGGGAACAGACAAAGCCAGTGAGGAATAGAAGGAAAGTAGGAAGGAACTTAAAAAAGGAGTCAGGAGGGTTTAAAGGAGTCACTGACAAACAGGTTTCAAGGAAGATTCAGGGCTTTTTGTCCGGATATGCTCTCTGCATGGAGCAAAGGTCAATGGGCGGGGTCCTGAATGAGTACATCAGCATTCATCAAAGACAATGACTTGGTGGATGATGAGACTGGGGAAGGTTGTGCAGATAGTCAGAGTCACATTGAGATCAAAACGGAGGGAGGAGGTGATGGGCATCTTGAAAAACATTACGGTCGATACGTCCCCAGGACCGAATGAGACCTACCCCAGAATACTGAGGGAGGCAACGGAGAAATTGCTGGGGCCAGACATTTAAAGGGACAGGACCACCCCACGGATCAACAGAACCAGAGCCTATTGGGTTTGTGAAAACTGAGGCCTCTCCACAGGTTAGGGTCTGGGGGGGTCAGATTGGGAGGAATGGCATCTCTATCCCCCCATTCCTCAGGGACTGGGATCTTTACCAGCTGCTACTGCAACACGGTGGGCATGGGAGTGGGGGTAACTGAGAGAGACTGGAAATAAATCTGAGGGAGCCAAACCCTGTCCCTCCAACTGACATTTTTAATATTGGTAAAGGGCACGGAGCCAGCGGGAGTCCCAGGAGAGGCAAATCGAGAGGGAAAAAGCTCAGGTAGTGAGTGAACCAATGGATCTCTCAGGAAGGTGTTGGGTGGCACAGTGGTTAGCACTGCTGCCTCACTCCGCCAGGGACCCGGGTTCAATCCCGGCCTCAGGTGACGGTGCAGAGTTTGTACATTCTCCCCGTGTCTGTGTGGGTTTCCTCCGGGAGCTCCGGGTTCCTCCCACAGCCCAGAGATGTGTAGGTTAGGTGGCTTGGCCATGTGGGGGTTACCGGGGTAGGACGGGGATAGGACGGGGTAGTGAGCCTGGGTGCAGTGCTCTGTCACTGCAGACCCCGATGGGCTGAATGGCCTCCTTCTGCACTGTAGGGATTCTATGATCCCTCTCCCATCCCAACTGTGGAGAGTTTGGTGATGTGAGGGAGCAGAGAATCCAGCAGGAGAGGAAAAGCCGGAAACACACGGGTATAAAAAGTTTGTAATTCTCCGAAAGGCGGATTAATGGCGGCTCAGTTATCCTGCTGCCTGTTGGTGTGATTGCAATACGCATTCATTTGCATCTCATGAATACTCAATTTAACAGCAGCTCGTCAATATCCCATCAGGCCTTCCTATCGTGCATCACGCCAGCGGGAAATCATGTCGGCCTCAAACCCGATTGACAAAGAGAGACATGAACGAGATGGACCTCAGTTCCCTCGAGATGTTGAGGTGAGTAACACACAGATCCTGCCTCCCATAGCGCTGCGTCACTCCTGTTACACTCAGCACCTCTCTGCTGAGGCCACTAGTTTGTGCCCTTCAGCTCCAAGCAGAGCTGGTCTTTATGGGCAGAATGTGCTGCGGGACCCATGGACCCTCCACTCCAATTGTTCTATGTTCCCCCGGAGGTGTTGTGTGTGGTGAGGGGGTTGCTGATGGAGGCAACGGAGAAATTGCTGGGGCCTTGACAGAAATCAATGTATTCTCACAGGCTACAGGTGATGTCCCAGGAGAATGGATAATAGCCAATATTGCTCCTTTGTTTAAAAAGGGCAACAAGATAATCGAGGAAATTACAGTCCGTTGAACCATACGTGAATGGTAGGGGAATAATTGGAGAGGATTCACTCCCATTTGGAAGCAAGTGGACGTATCAGTGAGAGGCAGAATGGTTTCGCCAAGGGAGGGGGTGGGGGGGGGGTGGGATTGTGACTCACTAAATTGATTCAGATTTTTTAAGGAATAAATGAAGATGATTGGTTAAGGGAGGGCAGTGGAAGCTGTCTACATGGACTTCAGTAAGACCATTGACAAGTTCCCTCATCGCAGACTGGGACAGTAGGTCACGTCACGTGGGATCAGAGGTGAGCTGGCAAGATGGGTACAGAACTGGCTCGGTCACAGAAGACAGAGGGGAGCAGTGGAAGGGTGTTTTTCAGAATAGAAGGTTATTTGCTGTTTGGAGTACATAGAAATGATTTGGAGGAAAATGTAACTGGTCTGATTAGTAAGTTTGCAGACGACACAAAGGTCGGAGGAATTGCGAATATCGATGACGGTTCTCAGAGGATACAGCAGGATGGAGATCGTTTGGAGACCTGGACAGAGAGATGGCAGATGGAGTTTAATCCAGATAAATGTGAGGTAATGCATTTTGGAAGGTCTGATATAGTTGAGAAATAAAGAGTAAATGGCAGAATCCTGAAGAGTATTGACAGGCTGAGGGATCTGGGGATCCCTATTGGTCAGAGTCATCACTCCTGATGTGAAGTATCCTCCCCACACAATCCATGCTCATTCCACACACACATTCTCAGCAACTGAGCCATTTCTTTGTCTCCACAATCAAACCATCCATTCGACTGACTCTTGCTGCTGGCAATTGGGAGCCACCTCCTGCCCACTGCCAGCTCCTGATCCTGCAATCAGTCTTCACTCTCACCCACAACACTGGCACTCCACTGATCAACATCATAACTGATATCTGTGTGAATGTGATGGCCACTGTCTATCCCTCCTCAGAATCTTTCACCTCTCCACTCTGTTTAACACCACTGAGCACAGGTTCCTGTTTAAAAGTCTCTGATCCACATTCCAGCCCCTGGCACTGCGCTCTCACGGTCCCACTCCTGCTGCTCACATCATCCACATTATATCAGCACCAAAGGATTTCTCCTCCAGTGTCTGAATGATCGTCTCTGCTGTGTCCCCAGGGCACCATCCCTGGCTCCCTCCTCATCCTCATTTCACCCTCAGAAACCTGGTCAACATTCCCATCTTCACCATCACTCAGATCAGTCTCTCCACCTCCTCCATTGATCCCAATGTTCTTCCCACTCTCTCCAAATGTCTGTCCAACATTCGGACTCGGCTAAGACAAAGTTTCTGTGCAGCTCAGTAAACAGCCAGACGGCACTAACCTCCCCAGACACCCCCTCAGGATAAAGCCAGAGATGTGGAACTTTGGGGAATTGCTGAAGCTGAGCTCAGCTTCTTCCCCACAGTGAACCCATCAGTAAGATCACTTTACATCACCTCCTAGCTCTTCATCATCACAAACTCATCTCCAATTCACTCATCTGGAAGAGGTTATTGCTGTGGGTAATTGGAATGAAAACTCTACTTACTGGTTACATTCAGCCGGCTTCCATTCCCATAGATCCTTCCCCACACTGAGCAGTAATAGACGGCAGTGTCACTGGGCTGCACGTTGCTGATTGTCAGGATGAAGCTGTTGGAGTCGATGTGTCTGGAAGGCAGGAAACGCTCAGACAAACCTGGATACCGGTATATGTTATTCCGTGCATCATGATCTAAAATCCCCTCCCTCTGTTCCCCTGGCCGCTCCCGGTACCAATAAACATTTCTGTATCTCACTGTGGCGTTCTGCATGGTGCACTGTAACCGTGCAGTCTGACCCTCTGTGACATGTTCCACACTCGGAGACTGGATAAGGACTGGATCAGTCGCACCTTTCAGAGAAAAACAAAATCAGTGAGTTAAATTCTGAGCTGAAAGTTTGCTGTGAGTATTTAAAGGGACAGTCCAGGCAGTAGAAGTTCTGTGTTAAAGAGAGGAAACAGCTTCTGAGACTGATCTAGTTGTGTTAGTTTGTTAATGATTTCTATCCTGGGGGTTACTCTGTGCTGATCTCAGCAGTACAGATGTGTTGATATAATTGTGAAATGCAATATTGTTCTCACACTGTGGAACAGCTCTCTCAAACACACTGACCTCTCCCAGTTAGTGTCTAAATGAATTCCTGGGATGTGGGTGTCGCTGGCTAGGCCAGCTTTTATTACCCATCCCTAATTGCCCTGAAGGAGGCGGTGGTGAGCTGCCTTCTTGAACTGCTGCAGTCCATGGAGATTGGAGCTATCTTTACTGAACCAATAGTGGGAGAGTGTTTCTCACAATAGGAAGCAGGTTTGGGAATTAGAATGGGAAGTGTCTGCAACATTCGAACAGACAGTCAGACATTTAAAGGGACAGGACCACCCCACGGATCAACAGAACCACAGCCTATTGGGTTTGTGAAAACTGAGGCCTCTCCACAGGTTAGGGTCCGGGGTGGGGGGGGGGGGGGGGTCAGATTGGGAGGAATGGTGTCTCTATCCCTCCATTCCTCAGGGACTGGGATCTTTACCAGCTGCTACTGCAACACGGTGGGCATGGGAGTGGGGGTAACTGAGAGAGACTGGAAATAAATCTGAGGGAGCCAAACCCTGTCCCTCCAACTGACAGTTTTAATATTGGTAAAGGGCACGGAGCCAGTGGGGGTCCCAGGAGAGGCAAATCGAGGGGAATACAGCTCAGGTAGTGAGTGAGCCAATGGATCTCTCAGGAAGGTGTTGGGTGGCACAGTGGTTAGCACTGCTGTCTCATTCCGCCAGGGACCCGGGTTCAATTCCGGCCTCAGTTGACGGTGCAGAGTTTGTACATTCTCCCCGTGTCTGTGTGGGTTTCCTCCGGGAGCTCCGGGTTCCTCCCACAGTCCAGAGATGTGCAGGTTAGGTGGCTTGGCCATGTGGGGGGTTACCGGGATAGGACGGGGATAGGACGGGGTAGTGAGCCTGGGTGCAGTGCTCTGTCACTGCAGACTCCGATGGGCTGAATGGCCTCCTTCTGCACTGTAGGGATTCTATGATCCCTCTCCCATCCCAACTGTGGAGAGTTTGGTGAAAGGAGGGAGCAGAGAATCCAGCAGGAGAGGAAAAGCCGCAAACCCACGGGTATAAAAAAGTTTGTAATTCTCCGAAAGGTGGATTAATGGCGGCTCAGTTATCCTGCTGCCTGGTGGTGTGATTGCAATACGCATTCATTTGCATCTCATGAATACTCAATTTAACAGTAGCTCATCAATATCCCATCAGGCCTTCCTATCGTGCATCACGCCAACGGGAAATCATGTCGGCCTCAAACCCGATTGACAAAGAGAGACATGAACGAGATGGACCTCAGTTCCCTCGAGATGTTGAGGTGAGTAACACACAGATCCTGCCTCCCATAGCGCTGCGTCACTCCTGTTACACTCAGCACCTCTCTGCTGAGGCCACTAGTTTGTGCCCTTCAGCTCCAAGCAGAGCTGGTCTTTATGGGCAGAATGTGCTGCGGGACCCATGGACCCTCCACTCCAATTGTTCTACATTCCCCCGGAGGTGTGGTACGTGGTGAGGGGGTTGCTGAGGAAGACAAGGGGGGCAATGAGGAAGGAGGTTTGTGCAAGAGCGGGTGGAGAGGAGGGGATGGGGCAGGGTGGGAATGTCCATCACCACAGCAACTGGATCCACAACATCTGCTGCGATGGTTGCTGGGGGTTCAGGGCCTCCCACTTTAACATTGGCTGATGACTCTGGTGCATCAGCCTCAGACTGGAGCTGAGGAGAGGTACAACGCTGCTCACACCTCCACACACTCCCTCAGAGAGCAGACCATCGCACCTCTGAAGATGCCACAGAAAGGAAGATAAGAAAAGTGATAGGCAGAGAATTCAAGACCCTTTGTTTGATAATGACGCTGTAAAAAAGTGTAGGGATGGAACAAGGAACGTTGAAAGGACTAACGATAAGATTTTATACCTGAACGTGCAGATCATTTGAAATAATGGATAAATTAGTTGTGCAGATAGATGGAAAGGGATTGGACCACTGAAAAATGAGGCCGAAGAAGTAATAATAGGAAACAAAGAAATGGCAGAGGAACTGAATAGTTACTTTGCATCAATCTTCACGGTGGAAGACACCAGTGGGATACCAGAGCTCCAGGAGTATCAGGGGGCAGAGGTGAGTGTCGTGGCCATCGCTAAGGAGAAGGTTCTGGGGAAACTGAAAGGTCTGAAGGTCAATATATCACCTGCACCGGATGGACCACACCCCAGGATTCTAAAAGTGATAGCTGAGGAGATTGTGGAGGCATTGCTGATGATCTTTCAGGAATCACTGGAGGCAGGGAGGGCCCCAGTGAACTGGAAAGTGGCTAATGTAACACCGCTGTTTAAGAAGGGAGGGAGGCAGAAGACGGGAATTTATAGGCTGATAGCTTGACTTCGGTCATTGGTAAGATTTTAGAGTCCATTATTAAAGATGAGATCGCGGAGTATTTGGAAGTGCATGGTAAAATAGGACTGAGTCAGCACGGCTTCATCAAGGGGAGGTCATGTCTGACAAATCTGTCTGAGTTCTTTGAGGAGATAACAAGGAATTTAGACAAAGGAGAACCAGTGGACATGATTTATTTAGATTTCCAGAAAGTCTTTGACAAGCTGCCGCATAGGAGACTGTTAAAGAAGTTAAGAGCCCATGGTGTTAAGGGTAAGATCCTGGTATGGATTGAGGATTGGCTGACTGGCAGAAGGCAGACGGGGGGATAAAGGGTCACTTTCAGGATGGCAGCCTGTGACTAGTGATGTGCCTCAGGGGTTGGTGCTGGGACCACAGCTTTTCACAATATACATTAATGATCTGGAGGAAGGAACTGAAGGCACTGTTGCTAAGTTTGCAGATGAAACAAAGATATGTAGAGGGACAGGTAGTATTGAGGAAATGGGGTGCTGCAGAAGGACTTGGACAGGCTGGGAGAGTGGGCAAAGAAGTGGAATACTGATGGGAGCAGTGCAGGAGAGCATACACTTTTATACACCGCCTGCTGGGAGGGGCCAGCAGGCAGGGATTTACCGTAGTACCTGTAATACACGGGCAGTGCCGTAATACATGCAATATATTACTGTTGGTGTTTACCACATTCATAAGAACATGAGAACATAAGAACTAGGAGCAGGGGTAGGCCATCTGGCCCCTCGCGCCTGCTCCGCCATTCAATGAGATCATGGCTGATCTTTTGTGGACTCAGCTCCACTTTCCGGCCCGAAAACCATAACCCTTAATCCCTTTATTCTTCAAAAAACTATCTATCTTTACCTTAAAAACATGTAATGAAGGAGCCTCAACTGCTTCACTGGGCAAGGAATTCCATAGATTCACAACCCTTTGCGTGAAGAAGTTCCTCCTAAACTCAGTCCTAAATCTACTTCCCCTTATTTTGAGGCTATGTCCCCTAGTTCTGCTGTCACCCACCAGTGGAAACAACCTGCCCGCATCTATCCTATCTATTCACTTCATAATTTTAAATGTTTCTATAAGATCCCCCCTCATCCTTCTAAATTCCAACGAGTACAGTCCCAGTCTACTCAACCTCTCCTCATAATCCAACCCCTTCAGCTCTGGGATTAACCAGTGAATCTCCTCTGCACACCCTCCAGTGCCAGTAAGTCTTTCTCAAGTAAGGAGACCAAAACTGAACATAATACTCCAGGTGTGGCCGCACTAACACCTTATACAATTGCAACATAACCTCCCTAGTCTTAAACTCCATCCCTCTAGCAATGAAGGACAAAATTCCATTTGCCTTCTTAATCACCTGTTGCACTTATAAACCAACCTTCTGTGACTCATGCACTAGCACACCCAAGTCTCTCTGAACAGCGGCATGCTTTAATATTTTATCGTTTAAATAATAATCCCGTTTGCTGTTATTCCTCCCAAAATGGATAACCTCACATTTGTCAACATTGTATTCCATCTGCCAGACCCTAGCCCATATCACAGCTGTACTGAGGGAGGACCCCTCAGAGGGCAGCCAGGCAATATGGGTAGAGCTCAGGAATAGGAAGGGTGCAGTTACAATGTTGGGGGTTTACTACAGGCCTCCCAGCAGCCAGCGGGAGATAGAGGAGCAGATATGTCGGCAGATTTTGGAAAGGTGTAAAAGGAACAGGGTTGTTATGTGCGTGATTTTAATTTCCCCTATATGGACTGGGACCTCCCCTCTGTGGACTGGGACTCACTTTGTGTTGGGGGTTTGGATGGGGCAGAGTTTGTAAGAAGCATCCAGGAGGGCTTCATGAAACAAAATGTAGATAGTCCAACTCAGGAATGTGCCGTACCGGACCTGGTATTGGGGAATGAGCCGCTCAGGTGGTCAAAGTTTCAGAAGGGAGAATTTCGGGAAGAGTGACCATAATTCAGTGGGTTTTGAGGTACTGTTGGATAAACGTGAGACTAGTGCTCGGGGTGAAGGCTAATTATAACAATATTAGGAGGAACTGAATAATCTCGATAATAATAATCTTTATTAGTATCACAAGTAGGCTAAAATTCACACTGCTATAAAGTTACTGTGAAAAATCTCGGCACTACTGCACCTGTTCGGGTACACCGAGGGAGAATTCGGAATGTTCAATCCATTGAACAGGCACAAATTTCTGGAATTGTGGGTGGAATCCGGAGCACCCGGAGGAAACTCAAGTAGGCGCAGGGAGAGCGTGCAGACTCCGCACAGACAGTGACCCAAGCCGGGAATCAAATCTGGGTCCCAGGCACTGTTTAGCAACAGTGCTAATCAATGTGCTACCGTGCCCCCCTTGGGGCAGATGTTTGCAGGTTAATCAACATCTGGCATGAGGGAGGCTGTGATGTTCTTTGTGTTGCTGATTTCAGGATGATTGGCGTCGTGTTCACAATAACCACAAAATAGCTTGAACTTAAACAAAGCTGTAAATTTATTAACAATACTAACTTGTATTCGACACGTAAACAATTGATTAATAACATTTAAACACACTCATCTACAGCTAATCTCACTATTGATATGAACTAGGATCTGCTCTCCCTTACACTATCTGTACTTCTGACTCTCTCCAGCTAACTCCTGTACACAATCCCACAAGGCTCAGCACTACTGCCTGAAATAGTTGTAACCGTAGCTCCCTCTAGTGGCGACTCGAGACACTTCATAAACTCTTGCAGTTCTTACAGATATAATAATACCGCAGGAGGATTTCAAATGTCAGTTAATAGGAATTCAGGATTGGTTTTGGCATGTTCCTGTGAGGAAGAAACATAAGGATGGCAAGTTTTGGGAACCCTGGAAATTGTGAGGCCAGTCCAAACGGAGAAGGAAGCAATTGTAAGGGCGAGAAGACTGAGAACAGACAAAGCCAGTGAGGAATAGAAGGAAAGTAGGAAGGGACTTAAAAAAGGAGTCAGGAGGGTTTAAAGGAGTCACTGACAAACAGGTTTCAAGGAAGATTCAAGGCTTTTTGTCCGGATATGCTCTCTGAATGGAGCAAAGGTCAATGGGCGGGGTCCTGAATGAGTACATCAGCATTCATCAAAGACAATGACTTGGTGGATGATGAGACTGGGGAAGGTTGTGCAGATAGTCTGAGTTACATTGAGATCAAAACGGAGGGAGGAGGTGATGGGCATCTTGAAAAACATTACGGTCGATACGTCCCCAGGACCGAATGAGACCTACCCCAGAATACTGAGGGAGGCAACGGAGAAATTGCTGGGGCCTTGACAGAAATCAATGTATTCTCACAGGCTACAGGTGATGTCCCAGAGGACTGGAGTATAGCCAATTTTGCTCCTTTGTGTAAGAAGGGCAACAAGATAATCCAGGAAATTATAGACTGTTGAACCATTCGTGAATGGTAGGGGAATTATTGGAGAGGATTCACTCCCATTTGGAAGCAAGTGGACGTATCAGCGAGACGCAGACTGATTTCGCCAAGGGAGGGGGGGGGGTGGTGGGATTGTGTCTCACTCACTCGATTAATATTTTTTAAGGAATAAATGAAGTTGAATGGTTAAGGGAGGGCAGTGGATGCTGTCTACGTGGACTTCAGTAAGACCATTGACAAGTTCCCTAATCGCAGACTGGGACAGTAGGTCACGTCAATTGGGATCAGAGGTGAGCTGGCAAGATGGGTACAGAACTGGCTCGGTCACAGAAGACAGAGGGGAGCAGTGGAAGGGTGTTTTTCTGAATAGAAGGTTGTGGAGTTCCACAGGAACATTTGCTGTTTGGAGTATACAGAAATGATTTGGAGGAAAATGTAACTGATCTGATTAGTAAGTTTGCGGACGACACAAAGGTTGGTGGAATTGCGAATATTGATGAGGATTGTCAGAGGATACAGAAGGATGGAGATCGTTTGGAGACTTGGACAGAGAGATGGCAGATGGAGTGTAATCCAGATCAATGTGAGGTATTGCATTTTGGAAGGTCTGATATAGTTGAGAAATAAAGAGTAAATGGCAGAATCCTGAAGAGTATTGACCAGGCTGAGATATCTGGGGATCCCTATTGGTCAGAGTCATCACTCCTGATGTGAAGTATCCTCCCCACACAATCCATGCTCATTTCACACACACATTCTCAGCAACCGAGCCATTTCTTTGTCTCCACAATCAAACCATCCATTTTTTTAAAAAAATTTTTATTGAGATTTTCAAAAAATATCAAAAACAGAAAACAACAACAAGAAAACGGTATTAACAAAGAAAAAGAGAAAAAAACCCAATAACCCCCAAAACCAACCCCCCCCCAGCAACTACAAAAAGAAGAAATAGGTAAGCACCCAGCATATTCAATAAACACATGTAGACATTTCTCCCCTCCCCCGAAACCAACCCTCCCCCTCCCTCCCCCTCCCTCCACCTCCCTCCCCCTCCCTCCCCACCCTCCCCCCCTTCCTCCCCTCACCCCCTTCCTCCCCTTCCCTCTCCCCTCCCCCTCCCTCCCCTCCCTCCTCCCCTCCCCCCACTCCCTCCATCCTCCCTTCCTCCCCCTCCCCCCACACCCCCCCCCCCCCCCCCCCCCCCCCCTCCGCCTCGGGTTGCTGCTGCTGCCGGCCTGTTTTCCTTCCGTTCTGCCAGGAAGTCAAGGAAGGGCTGCCACCGCCTAAAAAAACCCTGTACTGATCCCCTCGGGGAAATTTCACCCTCTCCAGTTTGATGAATCCCGCCATATCATTGATCCAGCCCTCCAGGTCCCTCAACCTCCTAATACCTACCCGGTGCCAGCCGAGAAACCCGCCATCGATGCTCCCTGGTACAAACCGGTGGTTCCCCCATATCGGGGACTCCATCGAGGCCCCCACCTCCCCCCATGCCGTTTCCATTGCCCCCAAATTTTGAGGGTAGCCGCCACCACCAGGCTCGTGGTATACCTCATTGGAGGGAGCGGCAACGGTGCCGTTACCAGCGCCTCCAGGCTTGTGTCCACACAGGACGCCATCTCCATCCTCTTCCATGCTGCCCCTTCCCCGTCCATTACCCACTTGGCAGCCCAAGAGTACCCACATAGGTTGGGCAGCGCCAGCCCCCCACCTCCTATCCCTGCCCCGCTCCAAAAACACCCTTCTCACCCTCTGAGTCCCATGCTCCCATACAAAACCCGTAATACTCCTGTTGACCCTCCTAAAAAAGGCCTTCGGGATAAGGATGGGGAGGCACTGGAACAGGAACAAAAACCTTGGGAGCACCGTCACCTTGACTGACTGCACCCTGCCCGCCAGCGACAGTGGCAACATGTCCCATCTTTTAAACTCCATCTCCATTTGCTCCACCAGCCTAGTGAGGTTAAGTTTGTGTAGGGCCCCCCCAGCTCCTAGCCACCTGGACTCCCAGGTACCTAAAGTTCCTCCCTGCCCTTTTCAGTGGGAGCCTACCAATCCCCTCCTCTTGATGCCCCAGGTGCACGACGAACAGCTCACTCTTACCCAGGTTGAGCATGTACCCTGAAAAGCCCCCAAATTCCCTAAGAATCTTCATCACCTCTGGCATTCCCCCCACTGGGTCGCCACATGTAGCAACAAGTCATCTGCGTATAGTGACACTCGGTGCTCCTCCCCACCCCGACCAGACCCCTCCAATTCCTCGACTCGCTCAATGCCATGGCCAGGGGCTCAATTGCCAACGCAAAGAGCAAGGGGGACAGGGGACACCCCTGTCTCATCCCCCGGTACAACCGAAAGTACTCCAATCTCCTCCTATTCGTGGCTACGCTCGCCATCGGGGCCTCATATAGCAGCCTCACCCAACTGACAAACCCCTCCCCGAACCCAAACCTTTCCAGCATCTCCCACAAGTACCCCCACTCAACCCTATCAAAGGTCTTCTCCGCGTCTAATGCTCCCACTATCTCCGCCTCCCCTTCTGCCGCCGGCATCATTATAACATTCAGAAGCCTACGTATATTGGTGTTCAGCTGCCTTCCCTTCACAAACCCCGTCTGATCCTCATGAATGACCCCCGGCACACAGTCCTCTACCCTTGTGGCCAAGATCTTCGCCAACAGCTTGGCATCCACATATAACAGCGAGATCGGCCTATATGATCCACACTGCAGGGGGTCCTTGTCCCGTTTAATGATCAAGGAAATCAGCGCCCGTGACATAGTCGGGGGCAAAGCCCCCCCCCCCCCTCCCTTGCCTCGTTAAAGGTCCTAACCAACAGGGGGCCCAGCAGGTCTGCGTACATTTTGTAAAATTCGACGGGAACCCATCCGGCTCCGGCGCCTTCCCCGACTGCATGCTCCCTATCCCTTTGACCAGCTCCTCCAGCTCAATCTGCTCCCCCAGCCCCTCCACCTGCCCCTCCTCCACCTTCGAAAATCTCAGCCGGTCCAAAAAGCGCCCCATTCCCCCCCACCTCCACCGGGGGCTCGGACCGGTATAATTCCCCATAAAAGTCCCTGAAGACCCATTAATGTCCACCCCCCTTTCCTACCACATTTCCTCCCCTATCCGTCACTCCACCAATCTCCCTGGCTGCGTCCCGCTTACGGAGCTGATGCGCCAGCATCCTACTCGCCTTCCCCCCATATTTGTACACCACTCCCTGTGCCTTCCTCCACTGAGCTTCCGCCTTTCTGGTGGTCAGCAAGTCGAACTTGGCCTGAAGATTACGCCGCTCTCACAGCAATCCCTCCTCCGGAGCCTCCGCGTATCTCCTGTCCACCCTCACCATCTCCCCCACCAACCTCTCCCTCTCTCTTTGCTCTCCCCTCTCCCTATGGGCTCGGATGGAAATCAACTCCCCTCTAATCACCGCCTTCAATGCCTCCCAAACCGTCCCCACCCGGACCTCCCCGTTATCATTGGCCTCAAAGTACCTCTTGATACACCCCCGAACCCGCCCATCCACCTTCTCAACCGCCAGCAGCCCTACCTCCAGGCGCCAGAGCGGGTGCTGGTCCCTCTCCTCCCCCAGCTCAAGGTCCACCCAGTACGGGGCATGATCCGAAATGACTATGGCCAAATACTCGACATCCTCCACCCTCGAAATCAGCCCCCTGCTCAGAACAAAAAAGTCTATCTGGGAATAGGCTTCATTCACGTGGGAGAATAATGAATACTCCCTGGCCCTCGGCCTCGCGAACCTCCAAGGATCCACCCCTCCCATCTGGTCCATAAACGCCCTCAACACATTAGCCGCCGCAGGCCTCCTGCCCGTCCTGGAAATGGGTCGATCCAATGGGGGATCCAGCACTGTATTAAAGTCCCCCCCACCCAATATCAGGCCCCCCGTCTCCAGATCCGGAATGCGGCCCAACATGCGCCGCATAAAACCCGCATCGTCCCAATTTGGGGCATAGACATTCACCAGCACCACCCGCTCCCCCTGCAGCTTGCCGCTCACTATCACATACCTCCCGCCACTGTCAGCCACCACCTTTGACGCCTCAAACGACACCCTTTTTCCCACCAGAATCGCCACCCCCCGATTTTTTGCATCCAGCCCCGAATGAAACGCTTGGCCTACCCAGTCCTTCCTCAGTCTAACCTGGTCCGCCACCTTCAGGTGCATCTCCTGGAGCATAGCCACGTCTGCCTTCAGCCCCTTCAAGTACGTAAACAACCGGGCCCGTTTGACCGGCCCATTCAGTCCCCTCACATTCCAAGTTATCAGCCGGATCAGAGGGCTCCCTGCCCCCCTCCCCTGCCGACTAGCCATAACCCATCCCCTGCCCGCCCCAGGCCAGTGGCCCCCGCTCGGCCCGTTCCCCACTGCGGCAAACCCCCACCCGCCCCCCCCGCATACCCCAGCTCCTTCCTGGCCATTTCAGCAGCAACCCGGTACCCGCCCATTCACCCCCCCACTCTTTCCCCCCCACCCCCCCCCCCCCCACCCCCCCAGGCTTGGACCCCTCCCAACCGCGTTACTCCTTCTATAGCTCTCCCGTGAGCCTGCTAAGTTCTGCTGACCCCGGCGGCTCCCGCCACACCTCCGACCCCTCCCTACGTGGGGCTACTACTCCTCCCCCATACCCATCAGCAGACCCTCCACCTCCCCCTCCCGCTCTCGCGCGGGAAAAAAGGCCGCGCTTCTCAGCTCCCTCAGGATAAAGCCAGAGATGTGGAACTTTGGGGAATTGCTGAAGCTGAGCTCAGCTTCTTCCCCACAGTGAACCCATCAGTAAGATCACTTTACATCACCTCCTAGCTCTTCATCATCACAAACTCATCTCCAATTCACTCATCTGGAAGAGTTTATTGCTGTGGGTAATTGGAATGAAAACTCTACTTACTGGTTACAATCAGCCGGCTTCCATTCCCATAGATCTCTCTCCACACTGAGCAGTAATAGACGGCAGTGTCACTGGGCTGCACGTTGCTGATTGTCAGGATGAAGCTGTTGGAGTCGATGTGTCTGGAAGGCAGGAAACGCTCAGAGAAACCTGGAGACCGGTCTACGTCATTCTGTGTACTATACAGTAAAATCCACTCCGTCTGTTCCCCTGGCCGCTCCCGGTCCCAGTGAACATTTCTGTATCTCACTGTGGCGTTCTGCATGGAGCACTGTAACCGTGCAGTCTGACCCTCTGTGACATGTCCCACACTCGGAGACTGGATAAGGACTGGATCAGTCGCACCTTTCAGAGAAAAACAAAATCAGTGAGTTAAATTCTGAGCTGAAAGTTTGCTGTGAGTATTTAAAGGGACAGTCCAGGCAGTAGAAGTTCTGTGTTAAAGAGAGGAAACAGCTTCTGAGACTGATCTAGTTGTGTTAGTTTGTTAATGATTTCTATCCTGGGGGTTACTCTGTGCTGATCTCAGCAGTACAGATGTGTTGATATAATTGTGAAATGCAATATTGTTCTCACACTGTGGAACAGCTCTCTCAAACACACTGACCTCTCCCAGTTAGTGTCTAAATGAATTCCTGGGATGTGGGTGTCGCTGGCTAGGCCAGCTTTTATTACCCATCCCTAATTGCCCTGAAGGAGGCGGTGGTGAGCTGCCTTCTTGAACTGCTGCAGTCCATGGAGATTGGAGCTATCTTTACTGAACCAATAGTGGGAGAGTGTTTCTCACAATGGGAAGCAGGTTTGGGAATTAGAATGGGAAGTGTCTGCAACATTCGAGCAGACAGTCAGACATTTAAAGGGACAGGACCACCCCACGGATCAACAGAACCACAGCCTATTGGGTTTGTGAAAACTGAGGCCTCTCCACAGGTTAGGGTCACGGGGGTCAGATTGGGAGGAATGGCGTCTCTATCCCTCCATTCCTCAGGGACTGGGACCTTTACCAGCTGCCACTGCAACACGGTGGGCATAGGAGTGGGGGTAACTGAGAGAGACTGGAAATAAATCTGAGGGAACCAAACCCTGTCCCTCCAACTGACAGTTTTAATATTGGTAAAGGGCACGGAGCCAGTGGGGGTCCCAGGTGAGGCAAATCGAGGGGAATACAGCTCAGGGAGTGAGTGAGTCAGTGGATCTCTCAGGAAGGTGTTGGGTGGCACAGTGGTGAGCACTGCTGCCTCAATCTGCCAGGGACCCGGGTTCAATTCCGGCCTCAGTTGACGGTTTTGAGTTTGTACATTCTCCCCGTGTCTGTGTGGGTTTCCTCCGGGAGCTCCGGGTTCCTCCCACATTCCAGAGATGTGCAGGTTAGGTGGCTTGGCCATGTGCGGGGTTACCGGGATAGGACGGGGATAGAACATAGAACAGTACAGCACAGAACAGGCCCTTCGGCCCTCGATGTTGTGCCGAGCAATGATCATCCTACTCAAACCCACGTATCCACCCTATACCCGTAATCCAACAACCCCCCCCCGCCCCCCAACCTTACTTTTCAGGACTCAACGGGCAATTTAGCATGGCCAATCCACCTAACACGCACATCTGTGGACTGTGGGAGGAAACCGGAGCACCCGGAGGAAACCCACGCACACACGGGAGGACGTGCAGACTCCGCGCAGACAGTGACCCAGCCAGGAATCGAACCTGGGACCCTGGAGCTGTGAAGCATTTATGCTAACCACCATGCTACCGTGCTGCCCCGATAGGATAGGACGGGGGAGTGAGCCTGGGTGCAGTGGTCTGTCACTGCAGACTCCGATGGGCACCAAAGTGGAGAGTTTGGTGATGGGAGGGAGCAGAGAATCCAACAGGAGAGGAAAAGCCGGAAACCCACGGGTATAAAAAAGTTTGTAATTCTCCGAAAGGAGGATTAATGAAATGAAATGAAATGAAAATCGCTTATTGTCACAAGTAGGCTTCAATGAAGTTACTGTGAAAAGCCCCTAGTGGCAGCTCAGTTATCCTGCTGCCTGGTGGTGTGATTGCAATTCGCTTTCATTTGCATCTCATGAATACTCAATTTAACAGTAGCTCGTCAATATCCCATCAGGCCTTCCTATCGTCCATCACACCAACGGGAAATCATGTCGGCCTCAAACCCGATTGAAAGAGAGGCATGAACGAGATGGACCTCAGTTCCCTAGAGATGTTGAGGTGAGTAACACACAGATCCTGCCTCCCATAGCGCTGCGTCACTCCTGTTACACTCAGCACCTCTCTGCTGAGGCCACTAGTTTGTGCCCTTCAGCTCCAAGCAGAGCTGGTCTTTATGGGCAGAATGTGCTGCGGGACCCATGGACCCTCCACTCCAATTGTTCTACATTCCCCCGGAGGTGTGGTACGTGGTGAGGGGGTTGCTGAGGTAGACAAGGGGGGCAATGAGGAAGGAGGTGTGTGCAAGAGCGGGTGGAGAGGAGGGGATGGGGCAGGGTGGGAATGTCCATCACCACAGCAACTGGATCCACAACATCTGCTGCGATGGTTGCTGGGGGTTCAGGGCTGCCCACTTTAACATTGGCTGATGACTCTGGTGCATCAGCCTCAGACTGGAGCTGAGGAGAGGTACAACGCTGCTCACACCTCCACACACTCCCTCAGAGAGCAGATCATCGTATCTCTGAAGATGCCACAGAAAGGAAAAGATGAAAAGTGATAGGCAGAGAAGTCAATGCCCTGTGTTTGATAATGACGCTGTAAAAAAGTGTAGGGATGAACAAGGAACGTTGAAAGGACTAACCTTAAGGTTTTATACCTGAACGTGGAGATCATTTGAAATAATGGATGAATTAGTTGTGCAGATAGATGGAAAGGGATTGGACCACTAAAAAATGAGGCTGAAGAAGTAATAATAGGAAACAAAGAAATGGCAGAGGAACTGAATAGTTACTTTGCTTCAGATTTCATGGTGGGAGACACCAGTGGGATGCCAGAGCTCCAGGAGAATCAGGGGCAGAGGTGAGTGTCATGGCCATCGCTAAGGAGAAGGTTCTGGGGAAACTGAAAGGTCTGAAGGTCAATATATCACCTGCACCGGATTGACCGCACCCCAGCATTCTAAAAGAGATAGCTGAGGAGATTGCAGAGGCATTGCTGATGATCTTTCAGGAACCAATGTTGGCAGGGAGGGCCCCAGTGAACTGGAAAGTGGCTAATGTAACACCGCTGTTTAAGAAGGGAGGGAGGCAGAAGACGGGAATTTATAGGCTGATAGCTTGACTTCAGTCATTGGTAAGATTTTAGAGTCCATTATTAAAGATGAGATCGCGGAGTATTTGGAAGTGCATGGTAAAATAGGACTGAGTCAGCACGGCTTCGTCAAGGGGAGGTCATGTCTGACAAATCTGTTAGAGTTCTTTGAGGAGATAACAAGGAGTTAGACAAAGGAGAACCAGTGGACATGATTTATTTAGATTTCCAGAAGGCCTTTGACAAGCTGCCGCATAGGAGACTGTTAAAGAAGTTAAGAGCCCATGGTGTTCAGGGTAAGATCCTGGTATGGATTGAGGATTGGCTGACTGGCAGAAGGCAGACGGGGGGAATAAAGGGTCTCTTTCAGGATGGCAGCCGGTGACTAGTGATGTGCCTCAGGGGTCTGTGCTGGGACCACAGCTTTTCACAATATACATTAATGATCTGGAGGAAGGAACTGAAGGCACTGTTGCTAAGTTTGCAGATGAAACAAAGGATATGTAGAGGGACAGGTACTATTGAGGAAACGGGGTGCTGCAGAAGGACTTGGACAGGCTGGGAGAGTGGGCAAAGATGTAGAATACTGATGTACCGTCAATTGCCATGAGACGAGAATGGTGAAACAATCTAGGCTTTACTACACACGATGCTGTGCCTTCTGCAGCTGGAACCAGAATATGAGCAGCGCAGGAGAGCATACACTTTTATACACCGCCTGCTGGGAGGAGCCAGCAGGCAGGGATTTACCGTAGTACCTGTAATACACAGGCAGTGCCGTAATACATGCAATATATCACTGGTGGTGTTTACCACATTCACCCCCTGTTTAAAAAAGTGTCCGGCGGGGGTGACGAAAACAGATTAAGTCTGTCGGGGGCTTTGACCCTCCGCTGTGACTGCCTCAGTCCTGGTGGTGATGTGGACATCGACCTGGCCACCTGCGACTCCGGGAGCATGTTGTCCTCATTTTCGTCACCACTGAGTGGATCCAGGAGAAGGCGACACTCGAAGGGATCAAGGCAAAGTGGGAGGAAGAGTTGGGAGATGGTATGGAGAAGCGGTTCTGGTGTGAGGTGCTCCGGAGGGTGAACGCCTCCACCTCGTGTGCGAGGTTGGGACTGATACAGCTGAAGGTGGTATATAGAGCGCACCTTACAAGGGCGAGGATGAGCCGGCTCTGTGAGGGGGTAGAAGATGTGTGTGAACGTTGCGGGGGAGGCCCCGCAAACCATGTTCATATGTTTTGGTCCAGTCCAAAGCTGGAGGATTACTGGAAGGAGGTGTTTAGGGGAATCTCTAAAGTGGTGCACGTGAAACTGGACCCGGGCCCTCGGGAGGCTAATCGATTCCTGTACCAGCCTCCCCGAACAGGCGCCGGAATGTGGCGACTAGGGGCTTTTCACAGTAACTTCATTTGAAGCCTACTTGTGACAATAAGCAATTTTCATTTCATTTTTCATGCTCTCCTGCGCTGCTTCCATTCTGATTCCAGCTGCAGGAGGCACAACATCTTGTGCAATAAAGCCTCAATTGTTTCACCATTCTCGCCTCGTGGTAATTGACGGTACATCACTCCGAATGTTCGAAAAGAGCTGCCTCGCTCTCACAAACCTGGTCTGATCTTCACCTATCACCTTTGGGAGGCACTCCTCCAGCCTACCTGCCAGTTCCTTCGCCAATATCTTTGCGTCCATGTTTAAAAGTGATATGGGCCTATACGACCCACATTCTGTTGGATCCTTATCTTTCTTAAGTAACAGAGTAATCGATGCCTGCCCCAAGGTTTGTGGTAACACCCCCTTCCCTATCGCCTCCTCAAACATCCCCACCATCAGCGATACCAGCTTATTTTTGAATTTTTTATAATATTCCACCAGAAACCCATCCGGCCCTGCCACCTTCCCTGACTGCATCCTCCCAAACTCACCTTCTATCTCCTGCTCCATTATCGCCCCCTCTAAAGTAGCCCTGTCCCCCTCCCCTTACCTCGGGTACTCCAGCCCATCTACAAATTCCTGCATCTCCCGGCCTCCCCCAGGTGGCTCTGACCTGTACAATCTCTCATAGAATTCCTTATAGACCTTGTTAGTCTGATCTGGAGCTACCACCAACGTCCCTGCCCTGTCCCGCACCTGGACAATTTCCCTTGCTGCAGCCTCCCTACGGAGCTGACCTGTCAACATGTGGCCCGCCTTCTCTCCATGCTCCTAAACTGCCCCCCTTGCTCACCTCAATTGGCGTACCGCCTTCCTGGTGGATAGTCGGTCAAAGCTCGCCTGGAGTTCCTTCCTCTTTCCCAACTGCGCTGGGTCCCTATCTTCTACATACCTCCTGTCTACCTCCAGCATCTCATCTATTACCCTCTGACGTTCCAACCTCTCCTCTTTGTCTAGCCTAGCCTTGAACGAGATCACCTCACCCCTCACCACCGCCTTTAAAGCCTCCCAGACTACCGCCTTTGACACCTCACCCTTGCAGTTAAAACATAGATATTCCTCGATTACTTTTTCAATTTTGTCACAGAATCCTCGGTCTCCCAACAATCCCACATCCAACTTCCATCCTGGTCTCTGTACCATCCCCTTGTCCAGTACCAGATCAACCTAATGCGGAGCATGATCTGATATTGCAATTGCCGAGTACTCCGACCCTTTAACTCCAGCCAGCAGCGCATTCCCCACCATGAAAAAGTCAATCCACGAGTACACCTTATGGACCGCTGAGAAAAACGAGTATTCCTACTCCCTCGGGTGCAGAAACCTCCAAGGGTCCATCGCTCCCATTCCCACCATCAGCCCAGCCAGTGCCTTTGCCCCCCCTGACGGGGCCAGCGAGCGCGGCCGTGATCTGTCCAAGTTTGGCTCCTGCACCAAGTTCCAGTCCCGACCCACTATCAGTTTGTGTGTGTCCAAGTCAGGAATGGCCCCACACACCTTCTTTGCAAATCCTACATCGTCCCAATTGGGACCATATACACTTACCAGAGCCACTCGCCTCCCCTCCAGCTCCTCCTCTCCTACCTACCCACCTGATCTGCCCCCACCTTCTCTATCTGGAACCGTACCCTTTTGCTGACCATCACCCCTACCCCTCGAGCTCTTCCGTCAAATCCAGAATGAAACACCTGACTAACCCAGCCCATAGTCTCACTTTGTCCTTCACCCTCAGGTGAGTCTCGTGCAGCATTGCTACATCGGCCATCAAACTTTTAAGATGCGCCAGCACCCTTGACCTATTGACTGGGCCTCCCAGCCCCCTCACGTTCCACGTGATTATCCTAACTGGGGGTCTCTCACCACCCCCCCCCTTCTTATCCACCATCATCATACCACCAGGCCCTGCCCCGTAAGCCTGACCCGTCCTTTTCCATTATGAACATCGAACCCCCTCCCCCCATGTCGGTGAAAAGAAAGTTATAACATTTATACATTTTCCAGCTCCCCAATCACAGTCCACGATCTCACTTCCAGCTCCACTCCTCACTTCTGACCCAAGAAGTCTGCCTTCATGAACGCCTCAGCCGCCTCCACCCTTTTAAACTAAAAATCTTTGGCTTTGTACGTCACCCTCAGCTTTGCCGGGTATACCGTACCATGCGTCATGGCCTCCTCCACTTCCTTCATCTTCTCGCCCTGTTCTCTCACCTCAGCCGATGTCTTTGCCACATCCACCCTCACCGGGGCGATTGCCTCCTCCACCAATGATCTCAGTGCGACCGCCATCTCCTTCCTCAACGCCTCCATGTGCCTCGCAAACTGCTTATCCAGCTCCACAGCCATCACCTGGGTCATCCTTCCCACTGTAAGCAGTGCGGCCCCACCACAGGGTCTGTAGCCATCTGGGATGGCCACTTCCAGAATACAAGATGGATGCTCGCAAAGACTGTCGGGTACTATGGACAATGTTAAGAAAGCAAGCAGGCACAGAGCCTGTCTGCGTATTGGAGAAGGCAGCTCCCAGACGAGACAGAAACTGTAGATCAATTGACATATTGATGGCCCATCTCTGGGAACAAAGGAAAGACACTCAAGCAACCGATCTAGCTCCAGACACCCCGGAGCCAGTTCCCCAAACCAAAAGCATAAACAAAGCAAGGCCAACAGTCACCTAGGACACGCCCAGCCATCAGAGCACCCACCCCTTTCTTGGTCAAGATTAATATGAGTGATCAGGAAGCAGGCCCAATTAATTGGGGCCAAGTTCAAGGCCCACCCAAAAGCTCGCGAAGCCCCTTCGGGTATAAGAAGAAACCCCCGCGAGAGAATCGCTCTCTTGGACTTGGCTCTCAAAGTGGACAGACCCATCCACCATCTGCAGCAGAAGCAAGTGAGTCCAAGGTCAACGCTCGCTACCAGACGGACGACCTTAGCTGTTCTCCTGTATACCTTTGAACCCAACAGCCTCAGATCCGAACAACGGCCATTGTTCCTCTGACTGAGTGGGCACCTGAAGCTAAGTATAGGCGTTAGTGTTAGAGATAGTTTAGTCTGTAGTATTTTGTGCATGCGAAGATATTATTGTGTGTGCAAATAAATGGTATTGACTTTGAATTAACTAACTGGTATATTGGCTCTTCAATCAGTATTCGGGTTTGAACCTTGTGGCGGTATCGACAGATACCTGGCGACTCTAAAACAAACGTAATTAGGATTAAGGAAGGTGACCATATTGACCGCCATATTTAGAACCAGAGAAAGAGAGAATAGAGGTACTCTATTCTACGTTGGTACTTGTATTGCCTCAGTATATAGGTCCTAACTTTCCCTTATTCCAGACACTGGATTTTCACACACTGCTCCTCACACTGACCAGCCAATCAATTTACCAATTTCCTGTGTCCTTGAGTTTGTCGTCTTCCCCAAATGCTGCCTCACAGCAGGTGAAATACTCATCAAGTAACTCGCTGCTCTCCTGTAGCAGAACAAGGCAACTTTCTGAAGGGTGGAAAAGTTACAGAGCAAATAAGCAACTCCTTCCCCTCTGCACCGAATTCCCGCTTTGATCCAGATTCCTAAATATCCTCACTCAATCTGTACGCTTGAACGAGTCCCTTTCTCAAGCAGAGCTGTGAAGAGTCGTCACACATAATTTCCTGTTTGTCGACACCTTTTCAGCATTGTTATTCTTATCTGATTAATCACTTTAACATTGTCATCCAACCAGCATTCATCTTTAAGGTCGTATTCCCTTATAAGGGATGACCTCCCCTTGTCCCCTTTGCTATTTTCATGCCTGGTGTTGGACATCTCACCCTTATTGTATTTATATTTCAACAAGGAAACGTGTGGTCTATGTTTCTACAGAAACGTTTGCAACATGTGGTTGTGAAGGTTGACAGCTTGATCAGCGTTAGCTGCTGAAGTGAGCTGCACTCATAAATTGACCAAATATAATGACCAGCAAGCCTCGCGATTGATCATGGCCCTCTTTTTATACTTCTGCACCGGGGGCTTCTGCCAGGGCCGGGGGGAGGGGCGGGAGGCGGCCAGGAGGTGGACTGTGGGGTCGGGGTGGACGGGCACGGAACATCATTGCTGCAGCCGGCAAGGCAGCCATGCAGCTAACAGCCCACTGTGAACTTAGGGTCAGGGGATGTAGAGGTCCCTCCCCCAGAGAACCCCCTAGGTGCCCTCTGGCCCCAGCCGACCCATCAGCTGTGTGGACACGCTCCAGTACAACCAGTGCCATCTTGTTGTCTGAGATAAGTGTGCGGGAGGAGTGTAATGTGTGTGTGTGGCTGGGATGAGTGTGTGTGGGGAGTGTAATGTGTGTGTGCGGCTGGGATGAGTGTGTGTGGGGAGTGTAATGTGTGTGTGCGGCTGGGATGAGTGTGTGTGGGGAGTGTAATGTGTGTGTGTTGCTGGGATGAGTGTGTGTGGGGAGTGTAATGTGTGTGTGCAGCTGGGATGAGTGTGTGTGGGGAGTGTAATGTGTGTGTGCGGCTGGGATGTGTGTGTGTGGGGAGTGTAATGTGTGTGTGCGACTGGGATGTGTGTGTGGGGAGTGTAAAGTGTGTGTGCGGCTGTGTTGAGTGTGTGTGGGGAGTGTAATGTGTGTGCGGCTGGGATGAGTGTGTGTGGGGAGTGTAATGTGTGTGTGCAGCTGGGATGAGTGTGTGTGAGGAGTGTAATGTGTGTGCGGCTGGGATGAGTGTGTGTGGGGCGTGTAATGAGTGTGTGCAGCTGGGATGAGTGTGTGTGGGGAGTGTAATGTGTGTGTGAGGCTGGGATGAGTGTGTGTGGGGTGTGTAATGTGTGTGTGCGGCTGGGATGAGTGTGTGTGGGGAGTGTAATGTGTGTGCGGCGGGATGAGTGTGTGTGGGGAGTGTAATGTGTGTGTGCGGCTGGGATGACTGTGTGTGGGGAGTGTAATGTGTGTGTGTGGCTGGGATGAGTGTGTGTGGGGAGTGTAATGTGTGTGTGGCTGGGATGAGTGTGTGTGGGGAGTGTAATGTGTGTGTGAGGCTGGGATGAGTGTGTGTGGGGAGTGTAGTGTGTGTGTGTGGCTGGGATGAGTGTGTGTGGGGAGTGTAATGTGTGTGTGCGGCTGGGATGAGTGTGTGTGGGGAGTGTAATGTGTGTGTGCGGCTGGGATGAGTGTGTGTGGGGAGTGTAATGTGTGTGTGCGGCTGGGATGAGTGTGTGTGGGGAGTGTAATGTGTGTGTGTGGCTGGGATGAGTGTGTGTGGGGAGCGTAATGTGTGTGTGCGGCTGGGATGAGTGTGTGTGGGGAGTGTAATGTGTGTGTGCGGCTGGGATGAGTGTGTGTGGGGAGTGTAATGTGTGTGTGCGGCTGGGATGAGTGTGTGTGGGGAGTGTAATGTGTGTGTGCGGCTGGGATGAGTGTGTGTGGGGAGTGTAATGTGTGTGTGCGGCTGGGATGAGTGTGTGTGGGGAGTGTAATGTGTGTGTGCGGCTGGGATGAGTGTGTGTGGGGAGTGTAATGTGTGCGTGCGGCTGGGATGAGTGTGTGTGGGGAGTGTAATGTGTGTGTGCGGCTGGGATGAATGTGTGTGGGGAGTGTAATGTGTGTGTGCGGCTGGGATGAGTGTGTGCGGGGAGTGTAATGTGTATGTGCGGCTGGGATGAATGTGTGTGGGGAGTGTAATGTGTGTGTGTGGCTGGGATGAGTGTGTGTGGGGAGTGTAATGTGTGTGTGAGGCTGGGATGAGTGTGTGTGGGGAGTGTAATGTGTATGTGCGGCTGCAGCTTGTCAGCCTCCCGAGTGTCAATCACGGTCCTGGCTAATCCTGCACCGTTTCTCACTGGAATCGATTGTGTTCCACGTGGTGCCGGTGCTGCCCCTCCACAGTCGCTGAATCGATCCAGGTTCGGCGTCAGTTTTGCTGTCGTGAAATTCCACTAATTCTGTGTTGGTGTCAACACTTAGTCTCAGAAACGGAGAATCCTGCCCAGGTCTCCCAAATGTGATTGAATTATTTGAGGAAGTGACTAGGTCTGTAGATGATTCAGTTGATGTCGTCTACATGGACTTCAGTAAGACTTTTGACAAAGTGCCACGCGATAGGCTGATGAAGAAGGTAAGAGCCCATGGGATCCAGGGCAATTTGTCCAATTGGATCCAAACCTGGCTCAGTGGTAGGAGGCGGAGGGTGATGATTGAAGGTTGTTTTTGTGACTGGAAATCTGTGTCCAGTGATGTTCCACTGGGATCGGTGCTGGGTCCCTTGTTGTTTGTCGTGTACATCAATGATCTGGATGTGAATGTAGGAGGTATGAAAGTAACTTCACAGATGACAACGAGGGATATTGTGAACCCCGTCAAAAAGAAAAATGAGGCTTTTGTACGGTCTAGAATGGTGGGGACAGTCAAAACCATTGAGGAGTATAAAGAAAGTTGGAAGGTACTTAAGCGTGAAATTAGGAGAGCTCGGAGGGGTCATGAAACGTCATTGGCAGGTAGAATTAAGGTGAATCTCAAAGCTTTTTATTCATATGTATAAAGCAAGAGGGTGGCCAAGGAAAGGATTGGACCACTTAAGGACAGTGGGAGGTATCTATGTGTTGAGCCAGAGGAAATGGACGAGTACTAAATGAATATTTTGCATCAGTATTCACCAAAAAATAGGACTTTGTGGACGATTATTCTTGGTTGGGTGTGTGGACAGTCTGGGTCATGTTGACAGCGAAAAGGAAGGGATATTGAGTCTTTTAAAATATATTAAGGTAGATATGTCTTCTGGGCCAAATGGGATTTACCCCAGAATACTGAGGGGAGCAAGGGAGGAAATTGCTGGTGCCTTGACTGACATCTTTGTATCCTCATTGGCTACAGGTGAGATCCCAGAGAACTGGCGAATAGCTAATGTGGTACGGCTTTTAAAGAAAAGTAGCAGGGATAATCCTGGAACCTATAGGCCGGTGAGCCTCACGTCAGTAGTAGCTAAACTGTTGGAGGGGATTTTAGAACATAGAACATAGAACGATACAGCGCAGTACAGGCCCTTCGGCCCTCGATGTTGCACCGACATGGAAAAAAAAAACTAAAGGCCATCTAACCTACACTATGCCCTTATCATCCATATGCTTATCCAATAAATTTTTAAATGCCCTCAATGTTGGCGAGTTCACTACTGTTGCAGGTAGGGCATTCCACGGCCTCACCACTCTTTGCGTAAAAAACCCACCTCTGACCTCTGTCCTATATCTATTACCCCTCAATTTAAGGCTATGTCCCCTCGTGCTAGCCACCCCCATCCGCGGGAGAAGGCTCTCGCTGTCCACCCTATCTAACCCTCTGATCATTTTGTATGCCTCTATTAAGTCACCTCTTAACCTTCTTCTCTCTAACGAAAACAACCTCAGGTCCATCAGCCTTTCCTCATAAGATTTTCCCTCCATACCAGGCAACATCCTGGTAAATCTCCTCTGCACCCGTTCCAAAGCTTCCACGTCCTTCCTATAATGAGGCGACCAGAACTGTACGCAATACTCCAAATGCGGCCGTACCAGAGTTTGGTACAGCTGCATCATGACCTCATGTCTCCGGAACTCAATCCCTCTACCAATAAAGGCCAACACACCATAGGCCTTCTTCACAACCCTATCAACCTGGGTGGCAACTTTCAGGGATCTATGTACATGGACACCGAGATCCCTCTGCTCATCCACACTACCAAGAATTTTACCATTAGCCAAATATTCCGCATTCCTGTTATTCTTTCCAAAGTGAATCACCTCACACTTCTCCACATTAAACTCCATTTGCCACCTCTCAGCCCAGCTCTGCAGCTTATCTATGTCCCTCTGTAACCTGCAACATCCTTCCGCACTGTCTACAACTCCACCGACTTTAGTGTCGTCTGCAAATTTACTCACCCATCCTTCTGCGCCCTCCTCTAGGTCATTTATAAAAATGACAAACAGCAACGGCCCCAGAACAGATCCTTGTGGTACGCCACTCGTAACTGAACTCCATTCTGAACATTTCCCATCAACTACCACTCTCTGTCTTCTTTCAACTAGCCAATTTCTGATCCACATCTCTAAATCACCCTCAATCCCCAGCCTCCGTATTTTCTGCAATAGCCGACCGTGGGGAACCTTATCAAACGCTTTACTGAAATCCATATACACCACATCAACTGCTCTACCCTCGTCTACCTGTTCAGTCACCTTCTCAAAGAACTCGATAAGGTTTGTGAGGCATGACCTACCCTTCACAAAACCATGCTGACTATCCCTAATCATATTATTCCTATCTAGATGATTATAAATCGTATCTTTTATAATCCTCTCCAAGACTTTACCCACCACAGACGTTAGGCTCACCGGCCTATAGTTAGCGGGGTTATCTCTACTCCCCTTCTTGAACAAAGGGACCACATTTGCTATCCTCCAGTCCTCTGGCACTATTCCTGTAGCCAATGATGACCTAAAAATCAAAGCCAAAGGCTCAGCAATCTCTTCCCTGGCTTCCCAGAGAATCCTAGGATAAATCCCATCCGGCCCCGGGGACTTATCTATTTTCACCTTGTCCAGAATTGCCAACACTTCTTCCCTACGCACCTCAATGCCATCTATTCTAATAGCCTGGGTCTCAGCATTCTCCTCCACAATATTATCTTTTTCTTGAGTGAATACTGACGAAAAGTATTCATTTAGTATCTCGCTTATCTCCTCAGCCTCCACACACAACTTCCCACCACTGTCCTTGACTGGCCCTACTCTTACCCTAGTCATTCTTTTATTCCTGACATACCTATAGAAAGCTTTTGGGTTTTCCTTGATCCTACCTGCCAAAGACTTCTCATGTCCCCTCCTTGCTCGTCTCAGCTCTCTCTTTAGATCCTTCCTCGCTTCCTTGTAACTATCAAGCGCCCCAACTGAAACTTCACGCCTCATCTTCACATAGGCCTCCTTCTTCCTCTTAACAAGAGATTCCACTTCTTTGGTAAACCACGGTTCCCTCGCTCGACCCCTTCCTCCCTGCCTGACTGGTACGTACTTATCAAGAACATGCAATAGCTGTTCCTTGAACAAGCTCCACATATCCAGTGTGCCCAACCCTTGCAGCCTACTTCTCCAACCAACACATCCTAAGTCATGTCTAATGGCATCATAATTGCCCTTCCCCCAGCTATAACTCTTGCCCTGCGGGGTATACTTATCCCTTTCCATCACTAACGTAAAGGTCACCGAATTGTGGTCACTGTCTCCAAAGTGTTCACCTACCTCCAGATCTAACACCTGGCCTGGTTCATTACCCAAAACCAAATCCAAAGTGGCCTCACCTCTTGTTGGCCTGTCAACATATTGTGTCAGAAAACCCTCCTGCACACATTGTACAAAGAACGACCCATCCAATGTACTCGAACTATATCTTTTCCAGTCAATATTAGGAAAGTTAAAGTCTCCCATAACAACTACCCTGTTACTTTCGCTCTTTTCCAGAATCATCTTCGCCATCCTTTCCTCTACATCTCTAGAACTATTAGGTGGCCTATAGAAAACTCCCAACAGGGTGACCTCTCCTTTCCTGTTTCTAACCTCAGCCCATACTACCTCGGAAGTAGAGTCCCCATCTTGCATCCTTTCTGCCACCGTAATACTGTCCTTGACTAGCAGCGCCACACCTCCCCCTCTTTTGCCCCCTTCTCTGACCTTACTAAAGCACCTAAACCCAGGGACCTGCAACAACCATTCCTGTCCCTGCTCTATCCATGTCTCTGAAATGGCCACAACATCGAAGTCCCAGGTACCAACCCATGCTGCCAGTTCCCCTACCTTATTTCGTATACTCCTGGCATTGAAATAGACACACTTCAAACCACAGACCTGAACACTGCCGCCCTCCTGCGAAGTCAAATCTGTGCTCCTGACCTCTCTACTCTCAATCTCTCGCACCCCAAAACTACAATCCAGGTTCCCATGCCCCTGCTGAATTAGTTTAAACCCCCCCAAAGAGTACTAACAAATCTCCCCCCCAGGATATTGGTGCCCCTCAGGTTCAGATGTAGACCATCCTGTCTATAGAGGTCCCACCTTCCCCAGAAAGAGCCCCAGTTATCCAGAAATCTGAATCCCTCCCGCCTGCACCATCCCTTTTCAAGGACAGATTTACACCCATTTATAAACAAATCACTCATTAGCGACAGACAGCATGGTTTTGTGAAGGGGAGGTCGTGCCTCACTAAATTGATTGAGTTTTTTGAGGAGGTGACAAAGATGATTGATGAGGGGAGGGTGATGGATGTTGTTTATATGGACTTCAGTAAAGCCTTTGACAAGGTGCTTCATGGCAGACTGGGACAAAAGGTGAAGTCACACGGGATCAGATGTGATGTGGTAAGATGGATACAGAACTGACTCGGTCACAGAAGGCAAAGGTAGCAGTAGAAGGGTGTTTTTCTGAATGGAATTTTGGGACTAGTGGTGTTCCACAGGGATCTGTGATGGGGCCTCTGTTGTTTGGAGTATACATAAACGATTTGGAGGAAAATGTAGCTGGTCTGATTAGTAAGTTTGCGGATGACACCAAGGATTGGCAGATAGTGTTGAGGATTGTCGGAAGATACAGGAGGACATAGATAGGTTGGAGACTTGGGCAGAGAAATGGCAAATGGAGTTTAATCCAGACAAATGTGAGTTAATGCATTTTGGTAGGTCTAACATAGGGCAGAAATATACCATAATGGTAAACTCTGAGGAATATAGAAAGATAGAGAGATCTGGGTGAGCTGGTCCACAGATCTTTGAATGTGGCAACACAAGTACACAAGGTAGTCAAGAAAGCAGATGGAATTCTTGCCTTCATTGGATGGGGCACAGAGTATAATAACTGGCAAGTCATGCTGCATTTGAATGGAACTTTGGCAAGGCTGCTCTTGGAATATTGTGCACAATTATGGTTGCCCCACTACCAGAAGGATGTGGAGGATTTGGAGAGGGTGCAATGGTGGTTTACCAGGATGTTGCCTGATCTGGAGGGTGTTTGCTGTGCAGAGAGACTGAATTGACTCGGACTGTTTTCATTAGAACCCCAAGGTTGTGGTGACCTGATAGAGGTCTGCAAGATCATGACAGGCATGGATAGAGTGGATGGGGAGGCACTCTTTCCCAGGGTAGAGGGGTTAGTCGCCAGGCGGTATAGGTTTAAGGTCTGTGGGCAAAGGTTAGAGGAGATGTGAGAGGCAGGGTTCTGTACGCAGAGGGTGTTGCCAGGGGAGGTTGTGGAAGTCGATACATTAATGGCGTTCAAAAGGCAAATTGACAAATACATGAATAGGATGGGTATAGAGGGATACGGCACGAGGAAATGCTGATGGTTTTGGCCAAAGTTAGTATCATTACCGGGACAGGCTGGTTAGATGGGCAGAAGAGTGGCAAATGGAATTGAACCATGAAAAGTGTGAGGTGATGTATTTTGGGAGGACTAACAAGGCAAGGGAATATCCAATGAATGGTCGGATCCTGGGAAGTAGAGAGGATCAAAGGGACCTTGGTGTGCAGGTTCACAGATCTCAGAAGGCAGCAGGAGAGGTTGGTAAGGTGGTTAAGAAGGACAATGGGATTCTTGTCTTTATTAACCGAGGCATTGAACAGAAGAGCAGGGAGGTTGTGCTGGAGCTGTATAAAACGCTGGTTAGGCCCCAGGAGGAAACAGGAAACATCCGGAGGAAACGTACGTAGACACGGGGAGAACTTGCAGACTCCACACAGACAGTGACCCAAGCCTGGAATCGAACCTGGGAACCTGGCACTATGAAGCAACAGTGCTAACCACTGTGCTCCCGTGCCTCCCACAGAGTGGGAAAAATGAAGTAAAACGTCTTGGACATTACAGCCTGGAATACACTTGCTGTTGGGAGGAGGTTCTGGTGTAACTGGTGATTTTGTGGTTTCTAGGATGTGGTTTGCTGCTGTCTATATTTAACACCCTGGATTCCTGTCTGATCTGAGCCCTCTGTGTGGGCCTTTCCTGAGGCTGATGACAGCTTCTTATCACCATCAGTAACAACGTTCTGTGTAGATGTGTGAGCTCATGGCCTGCAGTTTCTGTGGGTTGAACAGTGTTCAGAATATGTTTCAGACGCATTAACATAGAACATAGAACATTACAGCGCAGTACGGGCCCTTCGGCCCTCGATGTTGCGCCGACCTGTGAAACCATCTGAAGCCTATCTGACCTACACTATTCCATTTTCACCCATGTGTCTATCCAGTGACCACTTAAATGCCCTTAAAGTTGGCGAGTCTACTACTGTTGCAGGCAGGGCGTTCCACACCCCTACTACTCTCTGAGTAAAGAAACTGCCTCTGACATCTGTCCTATATCTATCACCCCTCAATTTAAAGCTATGTCCCCTCGTGTTGGTCATCACCATCCGAGGAAAAAGACTCTCACTGTCCACCCTATCTAACACTCTGACTATCTTAAATGTCTCTATTAAGTCACCTCTCAGCCTTCTCCTCTCTAATGAAAACAACCTCAAGTCCCTGAGCCTTTCCTCGTAAGACCTTCCCTCCATACCAGGCAACATCCTAGTGAATCTCCTCTGAACCCTTTCCAAAGCTTCCACATCCTTCCTATAATGTGGTGACCAGAACTGCACGCAGTACTCCAGGAGCGGCCGCACCAGAGTTATGTACATTAAGGACACATTTGAATTAGTAATGAGCAATGGGCCAGAATTCATCAATAATCTGGTTCTAAAAGAAAGAAAGATTTGTATTTATGCAGCACTTTGCACATCTACTCGACATCTCAACGTGCTTTCCAGCCAATGATGTTCTTTTGAAGTGTAGTCACTGTTTTAATGTAGGAAAGAGCAACCATTCAGATGAACACTTGGAACACCGCAACGTACAAGGCTACGGATCAAGTGCTGGAGAATGGGGTTAGAATAGATAGGTGCTTGATGGACAGCACGGAGATGATGGGCTGAAGGGCCTCTTTCCGTGCTGTAAAAACTCTGTGACTCTGTGAATTTGCAGAATGTATATTAGAGGCAGAATATCACAGACCGAGATTCTCCACAATTCCACAACAAGGACTGGGGAAAGCAGAAAGCTGGAATATTACTTTTGTAATTGGAGTGTTTTTTATGAATGTATTTAAAGAGCTGTTGGAACCTAGAGCGGACCCAACAGGACAGAGTGATGTTGCTGCTGAATACACTGCTCATTACTGAGACTGGATTTCAGGGGAAAATACAACACACAAAATATATTTGACAATTCAACTGATTTTCATATTTTCTTCACTGAAACTAATCTAACCTTCGGTATCTCTGATCTCCCCGTCTGATTGTTTCAAACTGGATTCAGCATTCCAGGATTTCAAGATGAACGGGGTATAATTTCAATCTGATGTTTCTCCTGAGATTTTGCAAAATATTTGTACCAAATCCCTCGTGTGCTTTTCTCATACAAAATTGGCCTTGTTAAATCAGGCAGAAAAGAACTCCCAATAAGAATGAAGATATATTTTTCCCACCCCCATCTCTACAGGACACTGTGGAGGGTCCACACTCTGCAATCACCCTTGGATCATCACAATATCACAAGGACAGTGAGGTTCCACTTTGATGCAGAAAATGGTGTTTCCCCTTTCTGGCCCGGTTTGCACTTCTTGTTGTGAGAAGGCAGGACTGAACTCTGGAAGATTAAACAATCACATTCCCGGCAGAGAGCGGCAGATTGGGAGATGATGAGGATGTTCCTCACTATATTCTGTCTGTGAAACAGATCTGGTGAGAGTACAGGCTGACATTCTACAGCAGCAGTGAAACTAAGCACAGACTCACAGAATCACACAGTGCAGAAGAGGCCCTTTGGCCCATCGAGTCTGTACCAACACATGAAAAACACCTGACCTGCCGACCTAATCCCATTTACCAGCACTTGGCCCATAGCCTTGAATGTTATGACGTGCTAAGTGCCCATCCAGGCACTTTTTAAAGGATATGAGACAACCCGCCTCTACCACCCTCCCAGGCAGTGTGTTCCAGACCGTCACCACCCTCTGAGTAGAGAGGTTTTTCCTCAAATCCCCTCCAAACCTCCTGCCCCTCACCTTGAACTTGTATCTCCTCATAACTGACCCTTCAACGAAGGGGAACAGCAGCTCCCTATCCACTCTGTCCATGCCCCTCATAATCCTGTCCACCTCGATCAAGTCACCCCCAGTCGTCTCTGCTCCAGAGAAAGCAACCCAACCCTATCCAACCTCTCTTCATAACTTAAACGTTCCATCCCAGGTGATATCCTGTTGAATCTCCTCTGCACCTCCTCCAGTACAATCATCCTTCCTGCAATGTGGCGATTAGAATTACACACAGTACTCCAGCTATGGCCTCACCAAAGGTCTGTACAACTCCAACATGACCTCCCTGCTTCTTTAATTGATGCCTCGATTGATAAAGGCAAGTGTCCCATATGGATTTTTCCCACCCTATCAGCCTGCGCTTCAGCCTTCAGAGATCTATGGACAAACACGGCAAGGTCCCTTTGTTCCTCGGAACTTCCCAGTGTCAGGCCATCCATTTCATATTTCTTTGTCACATTACTCCTTCCAAAGTGTAATCACCTCACACTTTTCAGGGTTGAATTCCAGCTGCTGCTTTTTTGCCTATTTGACCATCCCGTCTGTATCTTTCTGTAACCCAAGACACTCAAACTCACTGTTAATGCCCCGGCTAATCTTTGTGTCACCCACTTAACGTGCCGATTAATTCAACCACCCCAAATACATCCACTTAATGTGCAGGCTGTCACTCAAACCCATTGTTACATTAAATGTACAACAGAGAAGAATGGGAAAACCAAGTTTTCCGACCAGTGTTCCCAGTCTGTGCAACTGGTGCACTAAACATTCTCAATATGGTGATAAATTCTGCTGTAACTCTCATGTCCAGTTTGAATGTTCTAACTCTAGAATTCACACAAGTTACAGGTGCAGAGACACCGGAACACAAAGCTTATAACAACTTAACTTCTTCACACCAAACTAAAACTTGTACTTACCCCCAGAAACACAGAGTGACAGAGTCACAACAAAAAGAGTTTTACTGATCATCTCAACAGGATGATCCTCTTTATCCACACCGTTTATTGCATGTCCAGTAAATACATTGAAACACAAAGTGTCCCAGCCGACAGAAGCTTCTTTAATCTCCTTTTACACAGGAGGGAATGAAGTTAAAGAGGTGTGGTGAGATAACCACTGTAGTTATGTGTACTGCAGTAGGGGGATGTATGCCTGTACCTGTAATACAGGTTCCTCCGGTCAGCCCCTGCCGGCTAGCTCCGCCCACAGGGAGCTTATGTATAAATGTATGAGAGCTGCTCAGACCCTCAGTCTACAGTTGCGGATGGAGGGACAACATCGTACAGCAATAAAGCCTCTATTGTACTAGTCTCTCGGCTTTGAGTATAATTGTTAGCGCCACAAGAGGAAACAATGACAATGAGCCAATGGCTGCTCCCCTTCTGGGTGGATTTTGATCAGTGACGTTTATGATTCACTGAGTGCAAGTTGCCCACATTAAGTTGGTTTAACATGAAGAGTTCACACAGCGAGGGACACATTTGCTGCAAAAATGTAAATGGTGGAAACATTTATTGAAAATCATTGAAACCAAATTCTCTTCCCCTTGGGAACAACAACAGCTGGAATGGACGGCCGCGATGCTGCGGATCTGAGTTATAGAGACCCTGAGCCACGCTGCAAACCCTCTCCAGATTCGGGAGGTACTAACTCCTCCCCCGGCGAGGAGTGTGGATGTCAGGGTCACTGAGACCGCCAAGGCCACTGAGGCTGCCGGCAGCGTGATGGACAACGCCCTGACCACCCGGGATGAGGTGGGAGCAACCCCGTATTGAAGAAGCTGGAGACAAGTTGGAAATGCAGCTGAACTGTGTGGCTGCACCAAGGCTGGCCCCCCTTCACATCCCTGTGCCGATCAATGGACACTTCATCCAAATGGAGTTGGACACAGGTGCTGCTGTCTCAGTGGTGCCGCATGTTCTCAGGCTGGGCCTTGGGAGAATGAAGGGGGCCGTGGTGAAAATCCAAGTGGATCCGCAGGCCCAGCCCTGTTTTCTCAGGGTTCGGCCGGTCCCTCATGCTATTGTTGGGAAGGTCGAGGGTCAACTGCAGCGATTGGAGATCTGACGTTTAATTCAGCCACTTTGTTTTAGCAACTGGGCGGGGCCGGTGGTACCGGTGATGAAACCGGATCAGATGTCAGGGTCACTGAGGCCGACAAGGCTGCTAAGACTTGTCCATTCTAGTTGTTGATGGATGGAGAGGGGGCCGGCGCCGGACAACATTCTCCTTTTTCTTGTTATACCGAGACTCCTGATGTCAGGATCTCTGACTTGGATTTTGTAGTTCGATCCCTTCAGATGGTTCCCCCGCTAACTACGGGGCTGATAACCCTGTTGTATAAAAGGTCGGCCAGACAATAACTGACCGACACAGAGAGAGGACCCGGTGAGGTGTAACAGTGCCCCCTGTAAATTGCTGTTCTTATAAATAAACGTCTTCATTGCGCCGGAGCATGGCGACTCTCTGCGAGCTCTCTCACACAGATCCTCTTCTTACATCTTATATAACCATAATAACCTCTTAAAACTTCATTCTAACACTACATTGTGTACCTTGTGTTGACCTGTTACGTATTCTCTTTTCATGGACTAAATAATGTGTTTGAGCTGCTCGCAGAAAAATACTTTTCACGAGGCCCACAGGAGAGGGATGTAAGGGCAGAGCCGGCAATGGAGGAAAGATGAGGAGGGTTTCCTTTGCATTTCAGAATGACGCTGGATTCGGCAACGGTTTTGGGAGAGGATAGCATGGAAAAATATTCTGGCCGGAATTCTCTGGCCGGTGGGACTCTCTTTTCTGGGGCAGGCGCCCCTACACCCCCCCCCCCCCCCCCCCCCTCATCTATTGGTTTCCCAGTGGGGTGGGTGGCTGCAATGGCCAATCTCATTGACAAGCGACGGTAAGAGAGAATCTCGCCGCCAGCGAACGGCGTGCCGCCGGGAAACACACGGCTGGGGGACCGGAGAATCCGGCCCTTTATGTTCTTGGATCAACGACAACTCACCTTCTGTCCAGAATTGGTACAAAATTATTATGGAGAGTATTCCAATGGCCTTTCTAACGTGTACACTTCAAGCTCAGTCAGACTCATCCAAAAAATATGGGGCCCTGATCTTAAATATAAAGGTTCCATTGTGACAGATTTATTTCTACAAGGCTTTCCGTAGAACACCCAATCCTGTCCCTGGTATAGTGTCCGTGAGGGTGTGTGCCCATTCTCCCTTTCTTCATATTCTGCTCTCATTCGCTCCATCCTTTTCATCGTTTATTTCCGGTTGAAGCACTGGGTTAGATGAACTAACAGAGTTGTTTTTCCTTTTATACGGTATTACGATCCCGAATAGACCCCAACAGTGGCTGGGATACAGGACAGAAACCCCAATGTTTGATTTTAATTTGAAGACTGTGAGGGAAGGATTCCTCGCTCCAGGAGTGATTCTGCAAAGAAATGGGGTGTGGAATATTAAAACAAACTTTATTACCAACAGAGGATTCAAATATCTTTAACATCCAACCAGAAAATAACTTACAATTACTCCTGAAACCATGCTACTCATTACAGTGTAAACAATGCCCTTAACTGCTATCATTACTCCCACTCAAACAACAAGAAAACAAACCACCTCAACTCTCAGTGCACCATTAAGTAGCTACTGGCATTCAGGAAAACTTCTCTACAGAGATATTGTTTGAGAAAGCGATGCCTTGACAGTGCTTTAAAGGCAAAATCTAACTCCTGTCAGACTCACGCAGAAACGCTGGCTCCATCTCTTCAGAAACTGTTTCAATTGGTTTGTTCACCTTTCCAACCAGACTGACCAACTGCAGGCACTCTTTTCCCCTCCCTCCCACTCCATTCTCCCTGCCCCCACTACACATTAATACACCTCCCCATGGGACTCCAACTAGGGTCTGCACCTGGTACTGTATCCTACCAGGGGGACAAGGGCATTTCCCTCCATCCCCTCCCTCCCCCTGCACTCCCAGAGGGATCCCCTCAGCTGCTTCTCATCTGGCCAAATCTGTTGTAAAACCCGTTGCCCTGACGTCAGCAAGGTATGAATATTTACTGAGGAGGGGGTCACATGGGGTGGGGGGTTAATAAGATTCAAATGGGTGGAAATGTATTCAAATGGGTTTCAGGCCCCTGGTGATTGTGATGCTAAGACCAGGTCATGAAATGAGCTATTGATCTGAAATTGAATAGAAAATCATATTGAGTTGTCACACATAGATTATGTGTTAATGAAACTAAAGTAAATGTAATTTAAGCTTGTGAGTGACGTATAATACAGCTGCAGTTTTCACAGGGTGAGACCTTACTCTTCCACCCTTATCTCTTCATTATTCTTGGTCACTTTCTTTCACTGGCCATTGAGTGGGGTGATCTGAACAGGGAGAGAATTCACTTTCTTTTTGTTTTCAATTCCAGTTTTCCCTTCCCGTAACTTGTGTTAAATTCCAATTGATCCCATAATCTATTGTAACTTGAATGTGATCTCTGAATCATTGGATTGATATCGCTTTCTCTCTGACACTCCCCATTTGCAAATCATCTCACTCAAATATCATTCAAAATAACATCATGCAGGGACTTAAAATATTCTCCAGCTCTCCAAATTGCCTGTATCCATCTTGTAGATATTCCTCACCAGGTTTACTTGCTACCAAGCCCTTACTTGTTCTTATCCAAATAATTTACCCTTTCACTTCAATAGTGCTCATTTCGGCAGGTACCAGTGTGTTTGATTCTATAACAATTATTTTAAAGTCAGTTTCTCTATGGAGTCTGTGCCTTGATCACTTCATGATGTTGTTTTACTCTGTTTGCCCCATTGGCCATTTCCAGCCATGCTGTTTGTCAAGTAGTGTGTACGCATGGGACCTGCTCTTTAGTGCATAATGGCCAGCCTGCTGATTAGTCACTTCACATGTAATTAATCTGCACACGCACGCAGTGCCCCCATTGTCATATCACACATTCCTGAGTCTTTTGTGAACTTATCGAAAGAGCTCAAAGTTGTTGCTTATCTCTCCATGTGTGGTCTTCATGCCTTGGGTGGTGGCCAGAGTATCAAACTTTGTTCTCTTAAATAAAAGCATAGACAAGGACACAAACATTACCAAGAGAAAGTTCATCAATTTACCAGCCTCCTCCAGACTTTCCCCTTCGTATTGATGCCAGATTGAAATATTCCGTTGAATTGCTCCCGATATTCCAATTCCAATTTCCTGTTTACATTTCCTGGCTCAATTGTTTACCCTCAATTACTCAATCCAATCCCAACCACGAGCCCTGGAGAAATCGTGCAATCCTATAAGATATCTTTATGCTTAAAACAGAAATCAAACATTTCTCTTTGATTCCAGGCAGTAATATTTTGATTATTTGTTCTGTGTCTCAAATTACATCTTTTTTTTTACCGCAGCTTGCTAAATTTCATTGCCTTTCTACCCCAGAATTGTCCCAAATTCAAACAACAATGTTACTGGCTTTCAGAGTTTTTATTAATGTCCAGTTCATCTCTTCTTTGTCTTAAGTGGTGGAATCTCTTCTTCTTCAAAAGGATTTGTCCTTATGTCCATGGACACCAGCTAACTGCAAATCTTGTTCCACTTGCAATGCTGTAAATTAAAACACAAAATTCCATTCTGCAAAATGGGTTAATTAATCGGAACATACCTGACAATTCAAACATAATATTTACAATTCACAATTCCTGTAAAAATATAAATACATCTTCAGCTGTTAACAGGCAAGGGTTAATTCTCTGCTCGTTTGAAAAAGGGGCGGATTAAAAGTTTTCAACTGGACGTCATTACATCACCACCTCTCAGGGGAAACCGTTTATTTTAACAATCGCCACTTTACACTCCGATCTCAGAATTTTCCTGTCTTTCTTTTTGTGTCAGGAATAATTCTTTTTTGAACCTGACAAGAAGTTTTAACTCAAGATCAATCC